>NC_059292.1:34644042-34656542 GCF_017591435.1 Portunus trituberculatus
TAGTTTTTTTTTTATTATCTTTTCTATATTTTTTTCCCATCTTTTACCTTACCTTTTTCCTCTTTCCCCTCCATCTCTCCCTCCCTTCCTCCAGCAAGCCTCGGTGGAGATATTTATGAGGGCGAGAGTTTCTTACGTTCCGAGCACCGAGACATACATGGAAGGGATTTACACCTTTAAATAAAACAAGACTTTCCTTTACACTATTCCTCATTGTGTGTGTGTGTGTGTGTGTGTGTGTGTGTGTGTGTGTGTGTGTGTGTGTGTGTGTGTGTGTGTGTGTGTGTGTGTGTAAATTCACATGATTGTTTTCCTTTTTCCATATTCACGTCCCTCTCTCTCTCTCTCTCTCTCTCTCTCTCTCTCTCTCTCTCTCTCTCTCTCTCTCTCTCTCTCTCTCTCTCTCTCTCTCTCTCTCTCTCTCTCTCTCTCTCTCTCTCTCTCTCTCTCTCTCTCTCGTATTGGGTGAACATAAACCTTTTAACAAACACCAGGCAACAAAATCCTACTGAAGAAACAAAACGACCTAGCAAGGAAAACAGGACATGCGACACAACATCCCACACAACCCTGCCCCGCTGCCTCGCCTAAACACGCCGCCACGCACATCCTAACACGACTCACACTCATCTTAGACCATAAGAGAAGCTACGAGAGGCTGTCAGACATACAAATGGTAGTAGCTATATAAGAAACATGCCTATCTATATCAACTATCATCTTCCATCTATACACTGTCTCTACCTGACTTGGCACTAGCAACCTAATGACTGAGTCTAGTCCATTTATCTATCACGCTATTTAGCAAACTGTTTTCTTTATATTTTTTCCCCATCGAACTCCATCAATCTTGAATCAGTTATTTCTTCTTTGCTGGCATTTTATCTTGAAGCATCTAGTAGGTACAGTCCAATCAACACCTATGCTTCTGCAGTTCAGGTAATTGCCTTTCGCCCACGCCCTTTCCTGGAAGCCTCCTGAAAGCACTCTGGAACGCTCTTGCTTCTGGGAAATTCCTGCGTTTCGCTTCTCTGTCCTTCATCTATATTTCTTCCGCCATCTCTCAGAGTCAGACTCGGTCCCTGCTTCAGATCTTCCAGTCCTCAACCCCGAGCCTCGCCTGGTGCTGTAAGGGAGCCTGGTGAGTGACAGGGGCGTGGGGATTGTATACACTGATGCTGGCGTTATGAAAGAGCAGGGCGACTAATATACCACTGATAGTAAAATGAGGTCAAAATATCAGATCTTTTAGAACCCAAAGATACTGTTTTTCACTCTAAACTGTTTCCAGAGGGAATTTTCAGGACATTTCGCAAATATTGTATATAATTTCATGACGTACCACTGAGAGTAATGTGAAAAAATGTTTTGTTTTTTTAGTACATGTGGACTTTTTTTTTTTTTAAACTTCCTGTTTCAAGAGGGATTCTTCAAAACACTCAAATTACGTATAGTCCTTATTTTATTTTCCAGACTATACTTTGTTGGAATTGGCACTTTCAATGGCACTTTCCTATCTTTTTTTTTTCTTTTTTTTACAATTTTTTCTCATCCTTGGCCAGTCCCCATCTTACATTAAAATGGTAATATAGGGCCTGAAAATATCAAAGGGAAATAAGGACTACTCTTCTGAGCTTCGTCATTTTCCAAAGTCTCACCAGTCCGACCTGAACTTAAGATTGCATAACTTGTGATCAATATTCAACAACGCTCACCCACAAAGGACGGTCACTGCCAGACTCCCCTTCTACAGCCCAACACGGTGACGGTCTCCCCGTCAACCCTTGCTCCTCTCCCTCCCGTCTCCCCAGTCTGACACCATGGGGACACTCACACACGCTGCACATCTACACTTCTATCAATATTCGACCCGTTAATTTGCGTTTCCACATATTCAATACCACACAGTCTCTCTCTCTCTCTCTCTCTCTCTCTCTCTCTCTCTCTCTCTCTCTCTCTCTCTCTCAGACAATCTTTGTTACGAATTACTATTTTACCTATAATTCCTATAATAAAGCAATGCATCTCTGAGGTAAAGTACTTTATTCTACAGCTGTGCAGGGCAGACAACCAACATATGAACCTAACAAGAAGCCACGCACAGCACCGTCACACCCTCACACCACCACTCACGGTCCATCCTGAAGTGCTGGAGACAGAATGGACCAGTGTTGAATGGTCTGCTGCTGCAACATGGTACTATTTTGAAAAGTTTGCTGAGAAAATCCTGGCTCGAAACTGGACAATATACTGGGAATTTGAAGCATAAGTAAATTTGCTCAATGTTCTCTGAAGTGAAGGGGCGCACGTACTGGCGGCGTGTAGAGCTTTTACCGCGCGCGGTCCGCGACCAATTTACTGAACGACCCTCGGCGTTCTCCACAGCCTCCAGGGATTCCAATTTCCAACTAATTTCGGAAGGGAGCTAGGAGGCTCGGCGAGGCCACCGCGTGGGTGGTAGCCTGGCTGAGAGGCACAGGCACAGCCCTCGACGCCTCCGCGAATCCTGCACTTCACACAAATGTCGACAACTCTGAATTTCTGGCGGGAAACTGTCCTATGAAGTCAAATAAAGTATCACATTCGCCACAGGCATCGCCCCAGAGCGGCCATCACTTCATTATTATTACTCAACGCAAACTTATGAATTAAGCACATAATTATCTTAACGAGAACTGGCTCCCGCGGCAGGAAGCCGCTAACAAGCCGCCGCCGCTGCCGCCCTTTTAACTTAATCGCATTTCCTAAACAAAGTTTGAAGCGCAAAATTAACTTCACCTTTTTTTCAGCGATGATATTTAGGGTCCATAAAATTATGAACACGAGTCTACGTAGTAGCGTTGGTGAAGACTATTATCTAATGACGCAAGTATCAAACGGCAGCTAATACGGGCACTAACAAAGCGACGCGCGTTCAATATTTGTCTGATGCGACAAGATAACGTAAAACATTTCTAATTATCTATCAGTTACAACAGTAATTACAGCACTGCCGAACACACATGCATGCACAAAACAACACTGGTACAACGACCACTCGGCCACAGCTGCATTAAAAGAGAAGGCGGGTCCCTTCCTCCACCACCAGCGACTCCCTCTCCTCCCGCGTCATCCATCCTGCAGTGGCTGCCTTCCCCCCTCCTCTCCAGAGGAATACTTCGAAATATTTTTTCCCGCCCAGGCCTGAAAGGTTAATTTTTAGCGTAGCCACCGCAGTGGCGCCGCTGTGCCCCGTGTGAGTGTGACGTTGCGGTGCCGTGGCTCATTCCCGCCACACCTAGCTGAGAGGATCAAGGGGTTTTCCCGATGAATGATAATTGTCACTGCAAAGGCTTACTGGATACACACTAATTCTAGGAAATCTCCCCGTCACTTCACCCTCCTCACTGGAACACTTCAACCCACACTGGTCACAACTCCATCCAATTTTCGTCACCTTAATCCCCGCCATAGCCATACCGCCCTGCATTAATCCACAGACTCCAGAACGAATGAAAAAACTACAAAAGCCATTTCAACCTTCAGCCAGTTGTCGTCCACCTACCCTCACACACACGATACACACTATGAGTCTGAAAACTATTATGCTCGTTTCCCAAGTTCCGGACGTCACAGACAAAGCATCGAGACATTTAGTACGTACAAGCGACCAAAAAAAAGCTTCATTTGGGAGAGTATCGCACTAACAAAGGGATTCGCTTCATAGCAAAACAAACCCCAACAGGTGCCGCTTTACGAATTCAAATCAGACCTCACCTGGAATCCGCTTTTGCTTTGGTCTCATCACCTGGTTAAAGCAGAACGGCTGGAAGGTACTCAGAGCTGACCGATGTAGTGTGTTGCCCTTATCGCTTCACGGAAACTCACAACTCTTACCTCGAAATGCTTGAAAGACTTGTGCTAAGGAATCGCATATACAGAGTAGCATAAGGGACGCTGCAGAAAACAATGAGTCACTGTATAAAACATTCGCACCACACTCTTTTCAGTAAGCGACAGAGGGCATTGTTGTGGCGCGGGTTATACACAGGAGCATAAGGGAAACTAAAGAAATCATGAGTCACTGTATAAAACGTCCCTATCTCTACTCATTTTTTTACATTAAACGAGAAACTGAAGTGATACACATACACATTTTTTTTTTCCATACAGTTGAAATTTACAATTACACATAGTACAATAACGGTATGTACGAAGCAAAATAGTATAAACCCTAACTTTTCATCTCTATTTTTCTTCTCTAATCATAACTAACTCCAATGCCAAGACCTGTATCACCATCACCACCACCACCACCACCACCACCTCTGGTTAATCATTCCTACTCAAGTCGCTAATCTAAACCGTGGTACCTCATAAACTTTTTTCTGCACCCCGGCAAGACGCGACGCCTCACCAGCACAGCAAAGGCAACAAAACCACTCTAGCTGCTTAGGATTACGGCGGGGTGGATTTCAACGGAACACCAAAGAGTACGAGTTGGTTTAAGTATATGCAAATCTACATAAATTTGCGGATCAAACACTTAATACCAGAGAGAAGTACAGGATTTATGGACACAGAGGAAGAAAAAAAAGGAGATACAAGTCAAGAGGTGTGTGTGTGTGTGTGTGTGTGTGTGTGTGTGTGTGTGTGTGTGTGTGTGTGTGTGTGTGTGTGTGTGTGTGTGTGTGTGTGTTTTTTTTTTTTTACATTACAAGGGCACTGGCCAAGGGAAAACAAAGTGTTGGAAAAAAAAAATCCCGCTGGTTGCCAGGCCCTGTTAAGAGGAGTGTGTGTGTGTGTGTGTGTGTGTGTGTGTGTGTGTGTGTGTGTGTGTGTGTGTGTGTGTGTGTGTGTGTGTGTGTGTGTGTGTGTGCATAATATTGTGTTACGGTGAGCTGTGTTTTTTTTTCTCGTTTTTCTTTGTTTTGTGGGTTTTTTTCGTGTGTGTGTGTGTGTGTGTGTGTGTGTGTGTGTGTGTGTGTGTGTGTGTGTGTGTGTGTGTGTGTGTGTGTGTGTGTGTGTGTGTGTGTGTGTGTGTGTGTATGTGTGTGTGTGTGTGTGTGTGTGAGAAGTATATTCAGCGCAATCAGGGTAGTGCAGTGTATATGGTCCAGTCCAATACAACCAAGCACAGCAATCCAAGTCACAGAAACTTTGCCCTTCATTAGCACAGATTCAGTTCAAGTTTGCCTCGTTTCGTTTCGTCTCGACAGAAGTTAATGTTTCACTCTCACATGAACACATTCTGGTGCAATAGTGTGAGTGAGGCGAGGCGAAGTGAGATGAAGCGGGATGAAGCGAGACGAAGCAAGGCGAAGCGGGGCGAAGCGAGGCGAAGTGGGGCGAAGCGAGGCGAAGCGGGGCGAAGCGGGGCGAAGCGGGGCGAAGCGAGGGGAAGCGGGCATTGCAATGTTTAGTGTACCAACTGCAGAAATAATTAAGATATGAAGCTCAAATAAATTACGTCATGAATTCATTTAGTTCTCTCTCTCTCTCTCTCTCTCTCTCTCTCTCTCTCTCTCTCTCTCTCTCTCTCTCTCTCTCTCTCTCTCTCTCTCTCTCTCTCTCTCTCTCTCCTTCTTCTCCTTCTTCTTCTTCTTCTTCTTCTTCTCCTTCTTCTCCTTCTTCTTCCTCTCCTTCTTCTCCTTCTCCTTCTCCTTCTCCTTTCCCATTTCCGTCTCCTTCTCCTCCTCCTCCTTCTCCTTCTCCTCTTCATCTCCCTTTCTCTCTACCTCTACCTCTACCTCTACCTACCTCTCCCTCTCCCTCTCTCTCTCTCTCTCTCTCTCTCTCTCTCTCTCTCTCTCTCTCTCTCCCTCTCTCTCTCCTCGCACAATAAGATCATAGACTACTTTCCCACCAAAAATTCAATCCCCTTTTATCCTCCTCTTCCACCAATTCCACTCCCTCCCTCACAGTCTCTCCACCTCCCTACCTCTCCCTCTTTCCCCACCTTCCACCGTCGCTTTCCCCAACCACTCCCGCCAATCCAGCACCCCTTCCCTCCTCTCTGTACCCAATGCGTGCCGATCAATAACCACACATGGGAGGCGAACACAAAACCACACGCTGGACCTTGTGATGACTGTTTGAGAAGTAGCGATGTCAAAGCTGGCTGAATGGAAGCATCAAAGCGTGAGTGAGCGAGCCGTGATCTTAAGCTACGGTACGATATGAGAGAGAGAGAGAGAGAGAGAGAGAGAGAGAGAGAGAGAGAGAGAGAGAGAGAGAGAGAGAGAGAGAGAGAGAGAGAGAGAGAGAGAGAGAGAGAGAGAGAGAGAGAGAGAGAGAGAGAGAGAGAGAGAGAGAGAGAGAGAGAGAGAGAGAGAGAGAGAGAGAGAGAGAGAGAGAGAGAGAGAGAGAGAGAGAGTGTTAGATGTTGACTAAATACATAAAGAAAAAAAAAAAGGAAGAGAAGCTGCTCCAGAAAGTCACCAAGGCTACATCCACGTGGCAGTTCGTATAACAATCAAAAACAGGTTAAGTGAGTAAGACTTAAAAATTAAAGACGATTGACCATTTCGCTGCGACAGGACATTACGCATAACAGTGAAAGTAATGTATCAGATCTTTATAGGCATCAACAAGAAAGAAGGTGGGGTTAAATGAACAAATGCTGCAGTTTTTACCTTGTTTTAATGATTGGAAGTGACAGTAGAGCATGTGACAGGTAGTTAAGGATGGAGTGTACGAAATATAAATACCAGTGAAAGGGTTAACCAAGACAACTTCTCTTTTTTTTTTTGCCACGTTTAAGCTTCCTCCAATTTTTTTTTCTGTCTCCTTTGCATCTTCTGCCACTCTCACCCTTCGCATTTCTACATCTATTCTATCCCTCAATCTCACTTTCTGTCTCCTCAACCTCTCACCCTCAACTGAATTTCGCTATACCAAGACTGAAAAGTATCGCAACTCATTATTGTCAAGCTAAGGAGGTTAAGAGAGTTAGACAATGCCCCGCCACGCTATTTAACTCCCTCTTTGTAGCATCCAGGAACTTAAATGGTGTTAGTGGATAAAGTTTGTCTATTCAGGGACCGCTACAACTCATTATCAACTACCGGCATTAATGAGTCAAGCAGTCAGGTGAGAGATAATGAGTTATAAGACGCTCTGCTAATCTGTTCACCTCCGTCTCTCTGTCTAGTGTGAGAAAATCTAACACTGAAATCAAGAGAGTTGACAGACGGTATGTAACTGCAATGTACTGTAGAGGCACCTGGTACATTCATTAGTTACCTGTCCATTAATCTAATTAGCTATTGCACACCAGGAACACACACACACACACACACACACACCTCTCCTCTCCTCTCCTCTCCTCTCCTCTCCTCTCCTCTCCTCTCCTCTCCTCTCCTCTCCTCTCCTCTCCTCTCCTCTCCTCTCCTCTCCTCTCCTCTCTCTCCTCTCTCTCTCTCCTCTCTCTCCCTCTCTCTCTCTCCTCCCTCTCCTCTCCTCTCCTCTCCTCTCCTCTCCTCTCCTCTCCTCTCCTCTCCTCTCCTCTCCTCTCCTCTCCTCTCCTCTCTCTCTCTCTCTCTCTCAGATAACACAACACTAATCCCCGCAAGCGATCCGAGCAGAAAAGATCTTTACCGCTTTCTTAACTGGGGAACAAAAACTTAATGTTTTTCTTCCTGCTCAGAGTTGAAGCACAACACTTGGAGGACGAAATGGTACCGAGATTAATATTCTAAGAAACCATACCGACGAATGCAAAAAGACGCTAAGAAAGTCTCTCCCAGGAGGAAATAAAGAGAAATAAACGACTTTACAATGATTAGCGTGGCGATAAGGTAAGAAAAAAAACATAATTCGGTAAAAAAAAAAAAAATCTAAAACTATTGAGTAATGAACGTGTGTGTGGAGATACACCTCAAGAGAAAGCGAAAAATTGTTTGCCTGTTATCAAGTGAACAGAATAGTAAGGTAATGATGAAACGAAGTCATAGTGTGATCAAAAGTACTACATTATCTAGGAACGTGTGTGTGTGTGTGTGTGTGTGTGTGTGTGTGTGTGTGTGTGTGTGTGTGTGTGTGTGTAATTCACAATTTGATCCGTTGCAGTCTCTGACGAGACAGCCAGACGTTACCCTACGGAACGAGCTCAGAGCTCATTGTTTCCGATCTTCGGATAGGCCTGAGACCAGGCACACACCACACACCGGGACAACAAGGTCACAACTCCTCGATTTACATCCCGTACCTACTCACTGCTAGGTGAACAGGGGCTACACGTGAAAGGAGACACACCCAAATATCTCCACCCGGCCGGGGAATCGAACCCCGGTCATCTGGCTTGTGAAGCCAGCGCTCTAACCACTGAGCTACCGGGTGTGTGTGTGTGTGTGTGTGTGTGTGTGTGTGTGTGTACCTGGCCGGAAGACAGGTCGCCCACACTCACCTATTTTTACCTGTTATTCGTGACGCCTGACGATTATGACAGGTAATAGTGCCCGGCCACACCTGTTCGCGTGGATGATTCAGATTATTGAACTCCTCCAACTTTACCTGTTATGACGCGGTAATGACAAAACACACCTTCGCATTCCTACATGAACAGCGCGTGAACAAACCCAATTAAAGAATGTTGTTTTGAAAAAGAAATCCTGAGCACAAATGAACGAGGAAAAAAGCTAACTAACTAACCAACAAAAGTCTTAAAAAAAAAATGGTGATAAAATTCACAGGTGATAAAATATTCACGGAATTTCTCAAAACAATAACAAACCTTCTATAATTTTTAGCGAGTGCTTTTACTCTTTTCTTCTTCTTTTAGCGTTTCTTTTTTTCTTATCTCAAAAAGTAATACATTCCAGGCAATGAATATTTCAATTAAAAAAAAAATCACCTGAGAGAAAACACGTACTTTTTATTTATCTATTTATTTTTCTTTTACAAGAGTTTCCCTTCAATTTTTTTTCTTTCCTCTCTCTCTCCCGTATTTCATGTTGTGTAAAGTGAGAACTGAACACTTGCAAAATAAGGAACATGGACTCGCTGTGGACTGCTTGCCTCATGTAAATGGAAAACGGTAGATTGTACACTAACAGAACGTTTCAAGTAGTGACAGAAACAGGAACGTTAAAGTTAGTAATGACGATAGGATTCCAAACAGTGGATTCAAATTTGATAAAAATTAGACTTATAATAACAGAAGAAAGAATTTGGCAGTTAACCAGAATAAGAATCAAGACAATAAGAATCATAGACAATGTGGAGCTAAAAAAAAAAAAAAATTATATGAACTTTAAAATAAAAATAATAGGTGAATACAGACAGGCACATCATTTATACAAGGACTGGCACGGTATATTCTTCCTATCTTATAACTTTCCTATGCTCTCCAAAAAAACACTACAAATATCAAGAAATTATGAAGAGGTATATAGCTCCCCTGAAAAAGGATGTATTACTCTTACTAGTAAAAGAAATACATAAAAAGAAACGCAGTGAGAAAACTGGTGAACTATTTCGACAGCAGAGAAAATTTTTAAACCTCATTAAGCAAAAAAATAAATAAATAAAATAAAAAATAAAAGGAAAAAGGAAAAAGAAAAAAACGGACACACACAGTTTAGCGTTTTCATCACCCTGGTTTGTCCCTGGTTAGAGTTTTCTCAGCAGTACACTCCTGCAGTACAGCGGTTACCTCATTACCCGCTGTAAGGCGAGAGAGTGAGGCAAGTACAGGATAGACAGAAACATTCACCCTCCCTTCCTAATTCATCACAGCGACGCTCTGTTATTTTTTCACTCTTTTTCTTTTTTTGTGAGTAAAGATGAGCGTTACGTCTGCCCTGCCCTGCCCTGATCTGGCCGCCTCCATCAGCGCTGCACGAAGGGAGGCTCAGATACGTTCCCTTGAGGCTCTGATAGAATTATGATTACCACGTCACTTGCACTTTACTCCCACGCTTATACACTCACCCACACGCACACGCACGCGCACACACACACACACACACACACACACACACACACACACACACACACACACACACACACACACACACACACACACACGAATTAAATGATATTTTCTTTCTTTAAAGCAAAATGTTCTATACAAACATCATAAATCTAGAACATAAAAGCACACACACACACACACACACACACGTGTGTGTGTGTGTGTGTAGAGAAATACTAGCTACATACATTTATTTTTTTAGGACTTGGCACACTGACAGCATATCTGGGAGAGTAAATGTAGCGTCTGAAATCTCCCCACCCTCGTGACTGGCGCTGCCTTGACACGAACACTCAAAACCATATTCAGAAACAGCTTTTGCGTCGCTCCTCCACTAATCGAAGTTACACGGGTATTCTGATGATGTTTTTTCATACTTTTTTGTTTAACAATGAAGGCTTTTCCCGGGAATTTATGGGCTAAAGGGGTTACTTTTTGGGGTACCTCCTATCTCAAAGCCCATCCGCTAGGAAACCGCTGCCCCGAGTGAGGAAGCCCAACCTACACTCGGACCGTGGACAGGATTCGAACCCGTGCGCTTGGAGACCCGTCGGACCCCAAAGCAAGCATGGTTCCACTGTACCACGGCGGCTCCATGTTGTAACAGATGAAATATATTTTTACATTACATTTTTTTTTTCTAGTGTCTCTTCTGGCAAATGTTCGCTGCATTATGGGTAACTCTTCAGGCAGTTTTTGTCTTTTTATTTCACTTATTCTCTCATTACTCAATTTTTTTTCTTTATCTTTTCTAATCTTATTTTTTTCATATACTTTTTTTTTCAATTCACATTCTACCTGTTTTTTTTTCTACACTTCCTTTTTCTCTACCTCTTATAGTGTGTGTGTGTGTGTGTGTGTGTGTGTGTGTGTGTGTGTAAAGGTGAGCGGTAAGTTTTCTCCTCTACCACCTGCTCCAAATACCTTTCTGTACGACTTCTTACACCTCTTCACAATATCTTTTACCACTACCGTCCTCTCCCACCTACTTCACTCTTCTCTACCTCTTCTCAACCACCACTCATCTAAACGCACCATCTCCACAAGGTTCGCACACTCACAACTACAACATATTTTTTTTTTCTTATACTAATGTCTGTTACTTTGGGATATACGATAATACATCACTATTGTCTTCTACCATTCCTTCTATTCACCAATGCGCAGGTTTAAGAGCTGGATGAGGACAAAATTCGTACACTCATAACTAAGAGTATATTCTATCCCTCACACACACGCACACCACTGCCACTAGTCACAATTGACACGCACACTAACACAACTGCAGTAACCCCATGTGTCCTCTAATCCCTGATAGGAAGAAGGATTTAAGAGTCGTATAAAATTTCTCTTGGGATGATATCTAAGTCAGGGAAGTCATAACTATGCATTACAAGTATTTTCGTGACTACAAAGGCAAGAATTTCAGATACAGTTTAAAATTACAAGGTATTTTATAAACTCCGTTATCAGATATGCAGATATATAAATTTCACACACTTGTTATATTTGATCATCATTTGTCAGTGTGGTAAATTTTATAATACATACATGCTTTAAAGGATCATAAGAACATAACCAGACGCAGTTTATGATAACTAGTTCTTATCTGATTGTACGATACGACTAATATGTCTGATAACGAGGCAGTAGGTATTCAGGTTATCAGCAGCTGCCTGGCACGCTTTTCTTTTCCACGTTATACAGGAAGCGCGTGAGATTGTGTATAATGAATCCTAATACCTTCTAGAAACTCTACGACTAACGAAACTGTATCTAAACGGAAAATAACATATTCTTACGAGTTAAACGTGAGATATTGTATGAATTCTAATACCTTCCCTAAAATATACTCTGTACTGAACGAAATTGTATCTGAACAGGATTTGCACGGATATCATACATCTTATTCAGAGCCAAACATGATTTTCAAAGTAGCTTTTGATATTCCGACAAATTTGTAGGAATAAGATCTTTCATGTTTTCGAAAATCAATACTAGACGACATATTTAAAAAAGTGGGGAAGCCATAGAGACGTGTGTGTGTGTGTGTGTGTGTGTGTGTGTGTGTGTGTGTGTGTGTGTGTGTGTGTGTGTGTGTGTGTGTGTGTGTGTGTGTGTGTGTGTGTGTGTGTGTGTGTGTGTGTGTGTGTGTGTGTGTGTGTGTGTGTGTGTGTGTGTGTGTGTGTGTGTGTGTGTGTATCCTAGCGCAGCCGTTAACTGAGGTGGAATTAAAAGGTGAAAAACATACAAACCTCGCAAGTAATTCGAAAAGAGAGCTGATTTACGTGAGTTTGGCAAAAATGTTAGATTAGTGAGAAAGAAATTCAGAAATACGAGGAAAAATCGACAATTGGCAATACAGAGATATATATGTGGCTTGAATTTACCGTGTGTGTGTGTGTGTGTGTGTGTGTGTGTGTGTGTGTGTGTGTGTGTGTGTGTGTGTGTGTGTGTGTGTGTGTGTGTGTGTGTGTGTGTGTGTGTGTGTGTGTGTGTGTGTGTGTGTGTGTGTGTGTGTGTGTGTGTGTGTGTGTGTGTGTGT
>NC_059292.1:34659042-34681542 GCF_017591435.1 Portunus trituberculatus
GAGAGAGAGAGAGAGAGAGAGAGAGAGAGAGAGAGAGAGAGAGAGAGAGAGAGAGAGAGAGAGAGAGAGAGAGAGAGAGAGAGTGTTTGAGAGGGTCGTGGCAGAGGTGGTGTGTAGCCATCTCAAGGACAATGCCCTCCTCTCAGACCAACAGTTTGGGTTCAGACCTGGAAGGTCAACCTCCGACCTAATGATGCTTCTCACCAGGCAGTGGCAGGACGCCCTCGACGACGGCAAGGACACTATAGTGGTTGCTTTGGACATAGCTGGAGCTTTTGATAAAGTATGGCACAACGGATTACTGGAAAAGCTTCGTGCTAAAGGCATCCAGGGTGGCTTGCTAC
Source organism: Portunus trituberculatus (assembly GCF_017591435.1). Classification (NCBI taxonomy): domain Eukaryota; kingdom Metazoa; phylum Arthropoda; class Malacostraca; order Decapoda; family Portunidae; genus Portunus; species Portunus trituberculatus. The sequence goes on from NC_059292.1 coordinate 34,659,387, forward strand.
GACTCCTGGGAAATTACCTGCAGGACAGAAGCCTCAAGGTGGTTGTCAACGGGCAAACATCTGAGTCCCTGCCTGTGGAGGCATCAGTGCCACAGGGTTCAATTCTTGGCCCACTCCTGTGGAATATCTACGTGGATGATCTTCTCCAGCTACTGCCAGGAGTCAAGGCCTATGCTGATGACTGCACCCTCTCCTATACCTATCCACGCCAGGACAGTGGGCGGGCTGCTGAGGCCATCAATCAGCAGCTACGAGTGATAGAGGAGTGGGGTGCTCGCTGGCAAGTGACATTCGCGCCGGAGAAGACACAGGCAATGGTTGTCTCTCGGTCCCCAGCCGCCATGGCAGCAATGGCAGGAAAGTTGTCTTTGGCGCTGCTGCTCTCCCACTCCAAGATGACGTCAAGATACTTGGAGTGGAGGTGGATCGAGGGCTGAGGTTTGACAGCCATGTCAAATCCATTGCCAAGAAAGCCTCTCACAGGATCTCCGCTCTCAGAAGGATCGCCAGTTTCCTCGACAGGAAGGGAGACTGCTGCTGTACAAGGCACAGGTGCGGCCCCACCTTGAGTACGCAGCTCTCTCCTGGATGTCCTGTGCCGCCACACACAGAAGGAGACTGGACAGCATCCAACGCCGCGCCATACGGCTAGTAGATGCTGCAATACCACCTCACCCAGAGCCTGAGCGTCCCTTGATTCACTGGAACACCGCAGAGATGTGGCGGCAATCGTAGTGTTCCATAAGGCACAGGTGCAAAGAGTGCCACATCTGGCAGGGCTGCGTCATCCTCTGAGAGTCACCGCACGGAGCACGAGAACGGTGCTCAATGGTGGTGACGCCGTAGAGGTGCCGCGATCCCACGGGTGTCAGCATCAACGCACCTTCGCAGGACGCGTCTCCAGGATGTGGAACTTGTTCACGGCCGCGGTGCCTCACGTCCAGGAGATGAACACACACAGTGTCAAACTGATGGCACATAAGTGGAGACAGACACTGCCAACTCCTCTGACACTCTTTGTGACGTGACACTCAGTGTAGTGCAGTGCGTGAATAGTGCTAGTGAAGTGAAAAGAACAGTGCTCCATTTACATGCTGACCATCTTGTATATTTTCTATTTTTAAGTCTTGTAAATATTGTAGAGAAATAGATTGTAGTACCCTTAGAATAGGTAGCACACGACAGTGCGCCTTTGGGTACATGTTCTTCTGTATAAATTATGTTTAAATAAAAAAAAAAAAAAAAAAGAGAGAGAGAGAGAGAGAGAGAGAGAATGTCCGTCTAAAGGAGAAGACTAACATATGCTACGAGTATACCCCCACCATGTCCCCACCACTCACGACTCTCTCCTTCCAACCCACCACAGGCCACCTCAGAACCCAGAGAGAGAGAGAGAGAGAGAGAGAGAGAGAGAGAGAGAGAGAGAGAGAGAGAGAGAGAGAGAGAGAGAGAGAGAGAGAGAGAGAGAGAGAGAGAGAGAGAGAGAGAGAGAGAGAGAGAGAGAGAGAGAGAGAGAGAGAGAGAGAGAGAGAGAGAGAGAGAGAGAGAGAGAGAGAGAGAGAGAGAGAGAGAGAGAGAGAGAGAGAGAGAGAGAGAGAGAGAGAGAGAGAGAGAGAGAGAGAGAGAGAGAGAGAAATGAATATTGGAAGCCGTCACTGGTTCCTTCCCGTGTGGGTGATGTATTAAGGGTGAGGAGAGCCCGCGAGGAGTTACCCTGATTTTCCAATGCTGCCTCAACTTTATGCAGACCAACGATGCTGAGATGAGATGAAACTCCAGGGACTTCAGCTCAGATTCTTAAACACTTGCCTCTCGTAAGTATCTATATTGGCTCGGAACACCACAAACTGAATGCATTTCCGTCTCAGGACGTTAAATAAACACACTTGTCTCTCCTATAAATCATCTAAAAAGCTCAAAATGTCAAAAAATTTACTCGTGTCTCTCTCGTAATTATTTTAAAACACCCAGTACGCCATTAACTATACTTATTCTAGCCAACTACCCTGCCATTTCTTTTACAATAATACACGTTAATATTATACTACCAAGTCATCAGTAAGCTGTGGGTGAAGATTATTTCATTCAGTATTACTCATGTTTGTCCTCTGGAGCAGCTTCACCACCACCACCACCACCACGCACCTCGGCCACAGCGACGCGCCAGGAGGGAGGGAGGGAGGGAGAGATTCAATAGTGTGGCCGTGGCTGCCCTGCTCAAGTTGGTTCTAATACTGTGACTAATAATATAATGAAGGCAAGGTGAATATCTGATGCTGACCTAGAAAGAAGATTGACGAGGTGTGTGTGTGTGTGTGTGTGTGTGTGTGTGTGTGTGTGTGTGTGTGTGTGTGTGTGTGTGTGTGTGTGTGTGTGTGTGTGTGTGTGTGTGTGTGTGTGTGTGTGTGTGTGTGTGTGTGTGTGTGTGTGTGTGTGTGTGTGTGTGTGTGTGTGTGTGTGTGTGTGCAAGGAGCTAATTTAACTATTGACGTTTTAATTCAACTTTCAATCCAAACCTTACTTCTAAAACTCTTGTTTTAGTGCTGAAATTCTTACTCCGCCTTCAATCATCAACGGTCCTGGCAGTGTTCGTGACCTGTCTGGCGCCCCGTATTGTTGCTGCGCCACCTTGGCAGGCGGTGGGGCGTAATTACCACTCTCTCTCTCTCGGTCGAGCGAGATGGAAACAAACACACATCAAACGACGACTCACAAAGCTCCCATTTAGAGCCGAGGGCGAGCCCAGCCTTGGCCGCCTTACACCTGCCCTCACCACCACACGCCACGCACCTCACGGGCCAAGCGTCCTCCCTCAACACGGCGCATCCCGATATCTCTCTTTCCGCTTCCCCTCACGCTCACTGCGCCCACAATGAACTACCCGAGCCTGTCCCTACCTTCTCCTCAACAATTCTTATCCGTCCATCGACCCTCGGAAGGAAAACAAAGGCCACGCTAAGCTCTGGCCCTTCGCCACCGCCTCCCCCACCACCACCACATCATCATCACCACCACCACTCACCCCACGGAGTAAGGTGAATATGGGTCACCAACAATTCCCCCTTTAATCCCATATCCCATATCAGCTGTTACTCTCTATTAATTAACGCTACAATTAAATGTGCAAATACTCTACAATGTCGAGTATTTAAAATTTCAATGCGCCCCTCGACATCGACACCACAATACAGTTTCAATGATTAATTATTCATTCTATATAAAAGCTTCCACTAAGTCTTCTCTTTCCTGATTAGCAACCTAAAGCACCGTTACTACCACCACCACCACCACCACCACCACCACTACTACACGGCAGGATGATTCGTATCACAGCAGCATCATTGAGTCAGGCACCACACAGTGACTTACCACAGGAACGTAACAAAAACCACACTCACACCGCACACCAGACACAAACTTCAGCAGCTACAGCATGACGTAGCACCGGATCCTTAAGACATACGTACATCACAGCCAGTCTCTCATCATCAGTAGGAACCACATATTATGAAACTCCTTTGCACCGCTTCTCCACTAACTTAAAAGATACTCTAATTCAGGTTACACGGTTTTTAAGGGTGTTTTTTCTACGATTTCAGTGACATATTAGCAAGAATCCAATATTATCACCAGGAAAAGTCTTGAAAACTGGCTAATCTTCTCTGTGGCCATCGAAAATACAGCTGAGAAAGCAACGTATCTTATTCTAATACAGGCCTAGATCGGAAACTTAACACACAAACAGTACAAGCCGTCAATGAGCAATAGTAGCTACATGACCCAGTGGAGAGCGTTTGTGACACAGCTGATCTTGTCATTGGTCACGCCGTTCCGCAAACACATTAACATCGATCGTGTGCAATGGTATCTCACGCCGCAGCAATCTGATAAGTCAATGTGTCCCGCAGCGAGGACAGCCACGGGCCACAAACCGATATTTAATTTCCTCCTTCTAGTCAATGATATTATATATTATGTTACACACACACACACACACACACACACACACACACACACACACACACACACACACACACACACACACTAAGATAGATAGATAGATAGATAGATAGATAGATAGATAGATAGACAGACAGATTGATTGACTGATAAATAAAGAGAGATGGATAGATAGATGGCTGGATAAAGAAAGAAAGAAAGAAAGGAAGAAAGAAAGAAAATGAAAGCAAGAAAGAAAGAAAGGAAAAGAAAGAAAGAAAAAGAAAGAAAGAAGAGAAAGAAAAATGAAAATATAGATAGAAGATACATACATAGATAAATAGATACACGGATAACAAGGCATTCGAGATAACAGACACGAAAACACTCCCAGTAACCACGTAAACAATACCACCAGTAAATCCAATACACACACAACCAATGTATAACAATTATATAACCGTACCTGGTCTGACCTGAAAACTCCTTCTCCTCACAATCCTTCCCAGTTGAACGGTGTAACAATTCCTTCAAGGAGAGATACAATAATGAGGATACAAGAAAAACAGTGAAGGGAGGATACAAAGAAGGGAGACAGTATGAAATAAAGCGAAGTCTTAAAAATTAAAGGTAATGTAAAAAGATAAGGGAAGTTGCAAGGAGACATTAGGCCTACTGGTGGCATTTTTGTATCCATTTAAGTAACACTCTACACTCCGAAATAGTTGTATGGGTAGTTGAGTAGTGAATGTAGTAGATAAATCTCAGGTTGACCCAGGAATATTTCTATTATTCAAACGTTTCGACAAAAAAAAAAAAAAAAAATTGTGTTCTTCAGAAATATCTAAATCTCGATACCGTATCTCTCTGAAGATGACCTTTTTGTCGAAAGTTGCTTGAGAATATGGGCTTACATCACAACGCACTACAACACACCACACCACACACCACACCACACCACACCACCACACTACATCACACCACACCACATCATATCATATCACAATGACTGCCTCGCATAGACCTATATATTTTTCCGTAATTTTCCTCATGTTCTTGTTTATTTTCTTCTCTTTATTTGTTAGAGTAATAAAAGTATTCCTTGGCGAACCAGAGATTTACCTACACCTTTCACTACTCAACTCTGCTCTCCATTACACAATATCTTATTCCTTCCCTCGATCTCAAGTCCTCTGATCCTCCACGAAGCTCTCAATTGACGGGTTTTATAGGTCTGTCAGCAGGTCACAGGACTAAACACTGAGGGGAAACACTAAACACACAGGAAGTAAGTGCAGAAGATTATTTTATACTCGACTTCTGACAACCACTACCACTACTACCACTACTATTACTACCACTACATTTTCTTCTCCATAATACATGTTCTATGCACAGAACTAAATTCTTCAGAGCTTTTTACCTGATTACATGAATACTAGGATGGAACTGCTCCCTCTGAAATGACAGGGTAGAATGTATGTACCTATGTATGTTTATATGTATGTATGTATGTATCCAGAAAAGCTATGAGAGAGAGCAATACTTCATCCCATCTCATGTAATAGTAAAGAAATAAACCAAAATCTAATCAATTACTTTAGTATACCGCAGTAACTTTAATGGGGTTCACTTCCAGAAACATACTTTTTTTTCATAGATATGTTTCCAGGAAGACGAAGGAAAGGAAAAAGTGGGAGAAGGGAAAAGGGATTGTGAAGGGAGAAGCTGAGAGGAAACAAGGGGAAAGAAACAATAGGGGAATAGTATGGACGGACGGACGCATAAGAATTGAGGAAAAAATACCTACGAGAAAAGAAAATGGATGAGAGAAAAAATAAAATAAGATAAGGGCGTACGAAGAAAGAGGACAAGAAAAATAAGAAGAAAAAACACGGAGGTGAGAAAGCTGGAAAAGAAGAGATATCAGATGAGAGAGAGAGAGAGAGAGAGAGAGAGAGAGAGAGAGAGAGAGAGAGAGAGAGAGAGAGAGAGAGAGAGAGAGAGAGAGAGAGAGAGAGAGAGAGAGAGAGAGAGAGAGAGAGAGAGAGAGAGAGAGAGAGAGAGAGAGAGAGGACAAAAGCTAAAAGAAAAATTTCGTGGAGGCAGAGGGAGGTAAATTAAGACAAAAAAGAGAGAAACAAAGGGTGTGGAGGGAAGAGATGTGGAAAGGAGGAAAGAAGAATAGGGAGAGGAAAAGTCAGCTGCTGAGGTATCTAATTCACTTGTTCCCTTCCTCCCTCTGTGGAAAGAAAGAGTCCAGCCAGATCACCTCGCCGCTTGATGCACGGCTGGGAAAATGAGCGAGACAAGCCAAAATATACTTGTGGAGATAGCGGTTCATTGCGTCGAGGGAAGTGATTGGCTATGCTGGTGTTGCTTTGCACTCTTGCGTTTTGCTTTTTCTTATTGTCGTCGTTTTGTTGTTTGTGGTGGTGGTGGTGATGTTGTTTGTTGTGTTAGTGTGTGTTGTTGTTGTTCTGTTTTTTTTTCTTCTTCTTCTTCTTCTTTTCTCTCTCTTCTTTATTGACTGGAACATTCTATAGATCTTTTATCTTTTTATCACTTTGTTGCCTTTGTCCAGCGCTCCTATTGTATATATGTCTAAAGGAAAAATTAAAAGAAAAAATTCATCCACACGACCTAGATAGCCGGGTATTGCCTCACGCGGCCTGCAGCCTCGCCCATCAGCTGCCTGTCAGTCAGTCTGCTCAACTCTGCTATGGTTGACTGGACCTTGACTCTACAGATCCAATGCTTGTTTTCTGCGCCGAAGCAACGCGATTATGTTTGTTTGCTTGTTTATTTTACGCAAGAGGCAGCTCAACTAAGGCAAATCTATATGAATATGAAAAGTTAACTGTGATGGATATAATCTCAACAATAAAATGAGCCCTTAGTTTAATTTAATTTCTGCAAGCAAATCATTTTCACGGTACTAGGAAAGACAGCCAAAAACGACCATAGCTGTCAAAGGGTTATGGCTGCGAAGGTTTACTGTCTACCGCACTACACTACCATCCGACTCGAGCAGTGGTAGTTATAACAGCCCCATCACTGAAGGCAACGGGAATGTTTTATTTACAAGAGTGTGTGGCGAGTTCGACATTCCTTGGTAACGCAGTAACTCGTGTAAGTCTTCCCAGGAAGCCCCGTGGCGGATCAGCACGGCTAATAGCGTCATGAACGCGTTCAACGCAATATTTGTGGAGAACAGACATTCCTTCCTTCTATCATCTGTACTCCTTTCCTTTTTTAACAGCTGAGATTCGTGGATGGGAAGCAGAATAATAGAAATATCTAAGAATGAAGACCACAACAAGCACACGAATGTCATGGACGAAGCGAAATTGTGTATTCTACACAATTAGCAGCAGCGGCAATACAGAAGCTCATTTAGAGAGCCCCTGGGAGGCATACACCGCTAAGCCACACGTCCCCTGCTGAACACTTCCCTTGTTAATGATGATTATTCTTCCTCTTCCTCCTCCTCCTCCTCCTTCTCTTATTCCTCTTCCTCTTCCTCTTCCTCTTCCTCTTCTTCCTCCTCCTCCTCCTGCTTCTCCTTTTCTTCCTTGCTAGAGAGACCAAGATAACATAACACTTAAGGATACCTTTAAAATGCACCACCTTTACTTACCTACCTACCTATCTATCTACCTGCCTACCTCCCTACCTGTCTCTAAGTGTGTCTTGACCTTTTAGCTTTTTTTTCGCAGACACTGGCATCTTAGTTGACCTTCATAAATTCATTATGATGCCCTTAACCTATACCCTCTTATATAAAAAAAAAAATTACTACTGCTACTACATCTACTACTACATCTACTACTACTACTACTACTACTACTACTACTACTACTACTGCTGCTGCTGCTGCTATTACAACACCCACCCATTACCGACTCCCTACATGCTAGATAAGAGACCACAATGTCCCAGACCTCTCTTACTTGAGCTGGAAAGGGACGAGTAAGTAAAGATGTTTATAATAAGGTGAAGGACGATAGCGAGGTTCTGTTCCCCGGAGGTAGGAACAAGACCCTACAGGAGTCCCAGAGAAGCCGTGCAGTTCCCTTGGGAGGAAGGCAGCAAACACACACACACACACACACACACACACACACACACACACACACACACACACACACACACACACACACACACAGTCTCTCTCTCTCTCTCTCTCTCTCTCTCTCTCTCTCTCTCTCTCTCTCTCTCTCTCTCTCTCTCTCTCTCATGCACAAAAATAAATATAGTATAGATCTTTTTTTTTTTTCACTCATAACCAAAACAACATGAATCCTTATTTTAGAGGTAACACTTCTATAACGTACGTAATATTACTGCTTCCGTGAGTCGCCTAAACTGTTGCACTGCTTCAGAACAAAACACTTTATTTCAACTCAACCTCTAGTCACCAATTGTATTCCTTTTTCTCGACAAACAACCTCAAAACACACTGCTCTTACCAACGATCATGCATATTCATCGCCTTAGCCCCTTCAGTACCATGACGCGTTTTCATATTCTGCTTACTATTTGGTGATTTTTATATAGCCTCAGAAACTTACGTGGGGATTTAAATAGTGAAGACAGTGGCCATTAATCCTCTGACCTCCATAGACCTTTCCTAATGTCAATAAAATGGTCTAAATGTACACAAATCTCAAGGTAAAAAAATATGTGTCCCAGTATTGAAAAGGTTAATAGAACTGAATAGACAATAACATTAATCTATCACTAGTAGAAAGTTGCCGCTCCTTTCCCTCTCTTTTCTTCCCCTTCTCTTCCCCCAAGTGAGCTCTGAGTTGCCTTGCCCAATCCCTTTTCCAATTTCCCGATATCTTCCCCCTCCAGGTATCTATTCCGAGCGAGGCCTGGCTGAGCCTCTCCACTGTCTGAGCCAACGAGTGGAGCTCCGGCGGTGACATCGTTAAAAGGAGACTTCCACCCCTTGGAAAACGTATGTACTGGTTATGTGGTCTCTCTGCCCCTCATTTGCGTTATTATTAGCTCTGGTGGTGCCACTTTGCAAATAAATATCAGTTCCCAGATAGTTGGAAAAATATGTAGAGAGATGGATGGTTGGATGGTTAGGTAGACAAATAGATAGATAGAGATAAATAGATAGATATAGATAGATAGATAGATAGATAGATAGATAGATAGATAGATAGAAAAGAAGGAAGGAAGAAAAACAGATAGATAGATAGACACTCTGATAAATAATTGGTGAATAAACAACCAAACAGATATATAGAAAGATAAATAAACTGTTTGAATGATAGTTAAGCAGATAGACAGACAGACAGACAGACAGACAGACAGACAAACAGACAGACAGACAGACAGACAGACAGACAGACAGACAGACAGACAGATAGACACACAGACATATAGATAAACAGACAGATAGACAGACAGACAGATAGAAATATAAACAGATAGATAGATAGATATTCAAATGTGTATACTGGTCCATCAAATTCACAACAAGTCGGCAATTTAGGAGCAGCCGCCCACAGGTTCTTCCATCACCTCGTACTGTACAAAGATAAACAGTTCTAAACTCAAAGTGTCCGTCAGTCAACATGTTTACCTTTTATCAATTAACTCGTCTCCCTCTCCCTGCAGGCAGACAAGGATTGAACACGCGCATCAGACAACAACAAGAGTAAAAAAAGGTGAAAAAAAAAAAACATTATTAGCATACATGAGTCATATTATTTCCCTCCCTTTACGAATACAACTGATAAAATAAAGGAGGTAATGGCTAAAGTGAAAATAAAAGAGAAAAAAAGCATTATTAGCATACATGAGTCATATTATTTCCCTCCCTTTACGAATACAACTGATAAAATAAAGGAGGTAATGGCTAAAGTGAAAATAAAAGAGAAAAAAAGCATTATTAGCATACATGAGTCATATTATTTCCCTTCCTTTACGAATACAACTGATAACAGAAAGGAAGTAATGGCTAATGGCTGGCTGACTTATCGCAATGGTCACTAAGCATATGACTGTACTAGAAAATGACTCAACGAACAAAAGCATTAAAAATAGTGAGGGTAAATGCTAGAAATCTGTTAAAATCACCCTCTCCCTGTCTTAACAAGAAGAGAAGTCACGGCAATGAAACACTACGGAATAAACAAGTCATGCAGGAAGGGCGCGTTGAAAATTAATAAGAACAAAATAAAACTAACATTCGCGAGTTATCATTTAAAGGCGATAATAGACAACTCTTCAGGTCTTCTATTACGAATCTCAAATTGACATTATAAAAAAAAGAATAACAAGAAATGAGGAACAAAAGTCACAAACATGAGTGAGTTAACCTTTCCCTAACGTATTAAAAGGAAAAGAGAGGTCATGACAAACTGCTATTCCAAGATACTAAGGCCCATATTTAGAAACGCTCTCCTCTCTCACCACGACTATTTTCCAAGGCCACAGAGATGATTAGCGGGGTTTTCAAGAGTGTTTCTCCAGTTAATAGTGTATAAATCTTGTCACTCTGCCTCTAGAACCATAAAAACACCTTTAGAATCTCGTGTAAATTTAAATATAGCCTTTCAAAACAGTGGAGGTGGAGCGAAAAAGTGTTTAAGATTACGAGCTTAAACACGAGCCAATACAGCAAAACAAACCAAGCAGGACCAGAGATCAGCACCCTCAGTGACGCAGCCCTCACGGTAATGGCGAGGCGAAACAGTAAGCGGCACGACACAAGAGGAAGAAGAGGAGGAAGAGGAAGGAGAGTTGGAAGAGTGAGACCACTTCCCCAGGTGGTGACTGACACCGGGGACGTGCTTCCAGGACAGGCGAGGTGATGAGGTTGGAGTGTTGGGGGAGGAAGGAAAGAGGGAAGGTCGGAGGGAGGCAGGGAGGGAGGAAGACACCGGTGAAAGAACCCAGCTCTCATAAACAGGAAGGAGATGGACTACACTTGAATAATTTATGTGATGAAAGGTGTGTGTGTGTGTGTGTGTGTGTGTGTGTGTGTGTGTGTGTGTGTGTGTGTGTGTGTGTGTGTGTGTGTGTGTGTGTGTGTGTGTGTGTGTGTGTGTGTGTGTGTGTGTGTGTGTGTGTGTGTGCATTACAAGGGCACTGGCCAAGGGCAAACAAAGTGTTGAAAAAAAATCCCGCTGGTTGCCAGGCCCTGTTAAGAGGAAAGTAGAAAGAGAAAACAAAAAATCTAAAAGGAGGGTCCAGTTAACGTAAGAGGTGTCTTGACACTCCTCTTTTGAAAGAGTTTGTCATAGGCAGGTGGAAATACAGACACAGGTAGAGAGTTCCAGAGTTTACCAGTGTAGGGAATGAAGGAGTGAAGATACTGGTTAACTCTTGCATTAGGAAGATGGACAGAATAGGGATGAGAAGAAGTAGAGAGTCTTGTGCAGCGAGGCCGCAGGAGGGGGGAAGGCATGCAGTTAGCAAGTTCAGAAGAGCAGACAGCATGAAAACAGCGGTAGAAAACAGATAAAGATGCAACATTGCGGCGGTGACTTAAAGAAACAAGACAGTCAGTTAGAGGAGAAGAGTTGATAAGACGAAAAGCTTTAGATTCCACCTTGTTTAGTAAAGCTGTGTGTGTGTGTGTGTGTGTGTGTGTGTGTGTGTGTGTGTGTGTGTGTGTGTGTGTGTGTGTGTGTGTGTGTGTGTGTGTGTGTGTGTGTGTGTGTGTGTGTGTGTGTGTGTGTGTGTGTGTGTGTGTGTGTGTGTGTGTGTGTGTTGTAGGAAAGTTTGATTTTACTCCTTTGTCTAAATGGAAAAAAAATGACATACGAAAGAATGAGAAAGAAAAAGGGAAAAGACAAAAAAGATCCCTCACACCGCTGCCACAGCCCGGCGGCGTCCCCTCGAGAGGATCCATTCAGATATTAAACAATTCCTAAAAAAAAGTCTCACCTGGGCTAAGTTTCCCCTTCCAACTGCGCCACTTTAAGAGACAAATGATTCTTTAACCAATGTTTGATCAAAGTCCCGGGGTGTAGAGATGCTGCATCTGCCTTTACCTCTCCACCTACACCCCACTCCCCACTCCCCACACCCTACACCCAACGCCCCACACCCTTCCACCTTCATCTTTCATACCTACTCTTCACTTCACTCCATCTCTCTCTCTCTCTCTCTCTCTCTCTCTCTCTCTCTCTCTCTCTCTCTCTCTCTCTCTCTCTCTCATGTTCTCCTCCTGTTCCTCCTTAATTAGCCTTTGCTCCATCCCCAGCCTCGCTGCACTCCCTATCCCTGACACATCACTCTTATTCCTCCCAGTTATTCACAGCACCTCGCCCACAGGCACCCCGCTGGCCACTGCAAGTCACCACCAGCTTTCCCGACGGCTCTTGCTGATGACCACTTGACTGACAGGAGACGGCGCCTCACCACAACTAAAGAAAATGGCAAACGGGTTCACACGTGCACACACACACACACACACACACACACACACACACACACACACACACACACACACACACAAAGACGGCGCGTACTAATAGCATCGCCGCTGCCGATACCACTACCACTGCTACTACCACCACTACTACTATTATTACTACTACTACTACATCATTAGCCTAATTGTTCTCAAGTTACGCCGCGCGGTGCCTTTTGGGAAATTAATGATAAATAATAGTGAGAAACATACTTTGAAGATCTCTCTCTCTCTCTCTCTCTCTCTCTCTCTCTCTCTCTCTCTCTCTCTCTCTCTCTCTCTCTCTCTCTCTCTCTCTCTCTCTCTCTCTCTCTCTCTCTCTCTCTCTCTCTCTCTCAACCAAGCGGCGGAGAGCCTCGCGTGTGGCGTCACCAAAGCGTCTTTCCCCGACAGTCTCCCAACAGGTGGGCGGCATGATGCTTCGCCCACACACACACACACACACACACACACACACACACACACACACATCACGTCCCAGATTTTCTCTCACGCCTGGAAGGATTTGTTACCTGATTCGTGTGCAAGTTTCCCTAACAACACCGCCGCGTCTTTGGGGTATTTGATAGACCAGTAAAGCGTGGCGTCTTCATGTTTTATCGTAGACGTGAGCATAGTGAAGGGATGGAATGCGCATAAATGTTGTTATGATACCCTAAGTGTTCGTCTCGCTACGCTGTACTAAACTAAATTGTGATCAGCATCTCGCATTACAATCCTTATCATTCTTAGCGATTCTTGTTTTTCCTCTCCTTTCGCTGTTTCCATACAATCACGAGGGTTAGCGCCATGTACGACTCTCCTATAGCTGTTTCTATCCCTTATGTGTTCCTATGTGACCCTCATCCTTTGCAAACTCAACCGCTATTCCATCCTGCTTTAAAATACTTTCCTCACACAATCACTGAAGGCAAGCTATCCAGTCCATCACTCGCCTCATCATGCAGTACAAATAGACGTATGTCCCGGTGCCTGTTTCAACACCCTGGCCACTATCAGCAAACAGCCACAGCCTCTCACGCCCCCAAGCAGGCACGTCTCCTCACCGCTAAACTAATTTTCTCGCCTCACGTGCGTCCGGTGTCACCCCACTAACTTTATTGCATTCCCTCCATCATGACAGCTTTCCCTTCCCCCTCGATCTCTGAATTTAATCTGCTCACATTCTTTTCCTATCCCTTCTAGTTATAAATGAACCCTCTCCTACTCTCTCTCTCTCTCTCTCTCTCTCTCTCTCTCTCTCTCTCTCTCTCTCTCTCTCTCTCTCTCTCTCTCTCTCTCTCTCTCTCTCTCTCTCTCTCTCTCTCTCTCTCTCTCTCTCTTTTCATCATCCCCAGTGCCTTCTCTTCCCTTCCTCACCTTCATCCCCCTCATCATTGTCTTTCCTCCCTGCACGCTGACACAAACAGGCATCCTTCTTGTCTGTTATTGCCTCGCGTCATTTGCCTTTCTGCTCATTCCTGCTTTATGTGTGTTTATATATGTGCACTCATAAACCCAGCAAATATACGGCCTGTAGAAGAAGCGGTACAGTGGAGACCCGGTACAAAAATAGATAGATGTTTTATTGACCACAAATTCCAATCCAAAATTCCAATAACTAGCACGGACCATCATATCGCTCATACACTAAATACATTAAAAACAGTTAAAACATTGGCTACCGCTAAAGTAATCTATATTTTTGGGGTGTGCAGGTGAAAAATAAAGAAGCTTTATTGGTATTCCCAGTCTGCCTGTGTGGCGTGCACTCCTCCCACTCACGCCTTGTTATCACTTCAGTATCGACCAATCAGTAACAAAGCCGGATCCGTATAATCAAGTTACAGAGGACGTGAGGGAAGGCCGCGGGTGCAAGTCCCTGAGGCCTGAATACAGAGAGGACACCAACAGAGTAGCATCATTGTATTTTTTTAACACCTTCATTACTGGGACACATTTTTACTTTGAGATTTTTGTACAATTAGACGCTTTTATTGACATTAGGAAGGATCTTTAGAGGTCAGAAAATTAATGGTCACAGTCTTCCACTATTTCAATCCCCCACATAAGTTTGTGAAGCTGTATAAAATCAACAAATAGTAAGAAGAATGAATATGGAAACGGGTCATGGTACTGAAGAGTTTAATTTAATAATGTGTGTCCCTGAGGCCTGAATACAAAGAGGACACCAACACAGAGTAGCATCATTGTATTTTTTTTTTAACACCTTCAATACTAGGACACATTTTTACCTTGAGATTTTTGTACAATTAGACGGTTTTATTGACATTAGGGAGGGTCTATGGAGGTCAGAAAATTAATGGCCACAGTCTTCCATTATTTCAACCCCTCCACATAAGTTTGTGAAGCTGTATAAAATCAACAAATAGTAAGCAAAATGAATATGGAAACGGGTCATGGTACTGAAGGGTTTAATTTAATCATGTGTATATCATAGCTAGTGTTTCTAATTAGCAATGACAATACTTCCACTATGCATTGCTTCACGACTCTGTTTAAATACACACTAAGACTCGTTGCAAGCTGTGATGGGAGAACGATTTCTTTTTTTAAGTTCTTGTGCTATAACAAAGGTCGCTGCAACTCTTGTTTTTCTTTCCTTTGATGAGAAGATGGTCCGCTACTTGTATTTGTGGAGGCTCACTTGGCTTTTAAAATGACGCCGGCAGGTCTTCAAAACGGCGCCTTTACAGAATAGATACGTAGATAGATGGATACATAGATAAATAAATAGATAAATAGTCAGAGGCAGGAATATAGATAGATAGATAAACGGATAAACAAAAACAGACAGAAAGGCAGACACACATAGATAAATAGATAAATCGATAGATAGACAGTCAGACAGATAGAGACAGAGAGGTCCCAATTCTCCCCTTGATGCACTCCTGACCCGCGGCAAGTGATCGTCTCATCTAGATTGAAACGGAGAATGAGGAGGCGGCGGCGGCTGGGAGTGAGGAGGACACAACAGCTGATCAAAGGAGTGAGATCAATGAGGCATATACAGCATTACCATCTGCGGAAGTCTAATCATGTCAGGAATATAGTCGAGATGCTTCATGTCTTATTCTGCTTTGCCTTCTCTCGGCTTATACTCTACGTCTGACAGCTTATTGGAGTTGAATATAAAAAATGTGATGGGTGAGGGAAGGGCAAAGATAGATAGACGATATATGAGACTACAAAAAGACAAAAAATTAAGAGAGTACAAAATTTACGAGTGATCTACTATAAAAGACAAAATAAAACTGAGAGTACTAAATTTACACGAGATTTATTTTGCTCTCACCTAACGACTCCACAAATTCGTATTCAGGAACGCTTTGCTCTCTCACTCTCTCACTCCAGCCATTTTCAAGGACCACAGAGATGACTAGGCGCATTTTCAAGGCCCTGTTAACAGCATAAAAGTCTTGTTAATCTGTCCCTAAAATCGTAAAAAACACCTTTAGACATCAATATCGTTCCAACTACACAGCTTTTTGAAAGTAATGGACGTGAGGGATAAAAGTGTTTTTAAAAAATGGTCCCTAAACACACTTGCTTCCCTTTCCCTGCTCCATCCCACGCCCATCCACGCCACTGATGGTCCTCACTAGCCTGACCATATCCAGGCCACGGAAAGTCAAAATTCAGCTTCATTTCTCGCTATCAGAAAAATGAATAAGTAATCAAAGGGAAAAAAAGCATATAGTTGGAAGAGCTTAAAAAATATATGTTCCATCGTTGTAAAATTAGTAAATATTCATGATAAAAAAGAAACTGACTTTTAATAATGGAATCGTTAAAAATCTACACTCTATCCTTGAAAAATTATTAAGGAGAGAAAGAAAAAAAAGAGAGAAACCCGCTTCGTATACAGTAATCTTAAAAAAAAAAAAACAGTATCGCTGGAAAATTAATGAAATATAAAAGAAAAAAAAGAAAGAAACACACCTCTGATGGTACAGTATTTCAAAAAAAGAACTACAATACATGGTCTCAAAATAGGCAGCAAATAAAAATAAAATAAAAACACAATTCTCAAATAAAAAATCATAAAAAAACTACACACACACACACACACACACACACACACACACACACACACACACACACACACACACACACACACACACACTTACCAGCTACAAGTAACACAACGCAGAACATCACCTCACACACCAACCAACAAGAGCGCACTCCATCTCACCCGTACCTGTGGAAAGAAAGGAAGAAAAATTACCACCAATACAATGAATAAATAACACCAACCCAGCAACCCACCTACCTAACTAGAGCATCAGTTAAATGCGCTTCACCCTTAAAACTTCGGGGCGACTTGGGAGCCTCAGAGGTGATTAGCAAGTGAAGGTAATGGCGAGGCGGTGGCAGCCAAAGGGGAGAGATGGAGTGTTATGGTTCTTTGACACACTGACGCACCGGGAAGGGAGGCGAGAGGAAACGAGAGACGGAAAAAATATGTAGCAAGAATAATGATTTTACGGTGAGTGAGTGAGTGAGTGAGTGATTAGTGAGTGAATGAGTGACTGACTGATTGACTGACTGTGAGTGAGTGAGTGAATGAATGAAAGTGACTGACTGACTGACTGACTGAATGAATGAATGAATGAATGAATGAATGAAAGAATGAATGACTAACGCAACAAGAAAGAGAAAAGATAAGGCACTGGTTATAAAAGTAGAAGAAAAATGTATTCAAAATGACTGACTGACTGACTGACTGACTGACTGACTGACTGACTAACTGACTAACTACCTAACTAACTGACTAACTGACTAACTGACTAACTAACTAACTGACTAACTGACTGACTAACTGACTGACTAACTGACTGACTGACTGCCTGGCTGACTGACCGACTGACTGAAGCACAAAAAAAAGAAAGAAAGAATAGAGGACAGTGGATACAGAAGCAACAAGAATAGGAGGTTTATGCCCTCTGACTGACACACAGACTGGCCGAGTGACGCTCAAAGGAGTGAGAAAGCGAGAAGGAGGGGCACAACATAAAAGAGGAAAAAATCAAATATCGAGAAAGAGCGAAATAGAATCTGGAGAAGTCACAGGAGAGAGAGAGAGAGAGAGAGAGAGAGAGAGAGAGAGAGAGAGAGAGAGAGAGAGAGAGAGAGAGAGAGAGAGAGAGAGAGAGAGAGAGAGAGAGAGAGAGAGAGAGAGAGAGAGAGAGAGAGAGAGAGAGAGAGAGAGAGAGAGAGAGAGAGAGAGAGAGAGAGAGAGAGAGAGAGAGAGAGAGAGAGAGAGAGAGAGAGAGAGAGAGAGAGAGAGAGAGAGAGAGAGAGAGACAGAGACCTACCAACAAGGAGTACATAAACTAAACTTACTCCCCCTCTCCCTCCACTCCAAAAGCCAGTGAGGGGACAGCAAGTGGAGTGTGTGGAGTGGAGTGGAGTGAGGGTGACCAGAATTCAGCCCACAGCCCAGCCTCCCAATAAAGCCTCAGTGACACCTAACGGCTCCTCCACTCCACTATAACTGCTCCCAAGTAGAGTTAACGATGTGCTGTGTGTTCCTGAAGGCTGGCTGGCTGGCTGGCTGGCTGGAATCTTACTACAACTCTCTCTCTCTCTCTCTCTCTCTCTCTCTCTCTCTCTCTCTTGTGATGGAAGTAAAGTTTTCTTAATCCCCGAAGGAAGGTGAGATCAAGCAACTTTGGACCATCTGACACCCAGAGCCGATGCAGAGAGAGAGAGAGAGAGAGAGAGAGAGAGAGAGAGAGAGAGAGAGAGAGAGAGAGAGAGAGAGAGAGAGAGAGAGAGAGAGAGAGAGAGAGAGAGAGAGAGAGAGAGAGAGAGAGAGAGAGAGAGAGAGAGAGAGAGAGAGAGAGAGAGAGAGACGGACGAGCTTATTAAGATGCAGAATATTCTTAACTAAATATTTATCATTAATGAGCTATTGATTTACCATAACGTGCAAACCGGAGCAACAATGCTATCGCCACACACACACACACACACACACATTTGCTTTTCCATCATTAAAGACCAAAATTAAGAGTTTTCTCAATTATGCTGTTTGCTTTCTTGCCACGACTATTTTCCAAGGCCACAAAGAAGATTAGCACTGTTCTCAAGAGCGTTTCTCCTGTTAATGGTATAGAATTCTTGTTCAGCAATTACTAGAACAAGAAAAAGAAACATTAAAAACCCGCGTCACATCAACTACAGCCTTTTAAAAGCAGTCATGGTGCGGGGTGGAAGCGTTTCAAAGTAAGGACACACACACACACAGATTTCCTACAAGCTTCAGAGTCTTCCACACCCACCGCTTCCCACGCATCCACAATTTAAGGGATAGCCACACTGGTGGGAGGAATATTTTTAACCTTGAACCGCGATCAAAACAATGTATCTTTTGCTTTACTCTTAAGACCCTTCAGTACCATGACGTATTTCCATATTCATTCTGTTTACTATTTGCCGATTTTATACAGCTTCAAAAACTTATGTGTGGGATTAAGATAGTGAAGACTGGAGCCATTAATATTCTGGCCTTCACCGACTCATCCTGACGCAAATAAAATCTAACCACACCCAAAAAATCGAGGTAAAAATGCGTCTCAGTATCGACGGAGGTTAAGATGCGATGCCCAGGAGGAGGCTCAGAGCTGTAAATTGCTGGAGGCTCACAAACAGTTTGAAGAGGGCGGCGTGGCTAGAGCAGGAACGAAAGCGGGCAGGGGAGCAGGGGAGCAGGGGAGCAGGAGAGTAGGGGAGCAGCGGTGTACAAAAGTGGATTGTAAATTTAGATGAAGTTTAATCTAGTTTTAGAAGCTTCGAGGAGGTTTACAGCTGAGACTGCAGGGAACACACACACACACACACACACACACACACACACACACACACACACTCACTTTCCTGGTCGTCTTAGAGCTGGTAATATAGTTAAATGTGCGTGTTGGGAGGGGAGGAGGTGGAGGTGGTTGGGGAATGGGGCGGGAGGATGTGGTAGGTAGGTATGCGTGTGTTTGTGGATGAGTGGATGGTTATTTTCCAGAAAGGCTCTCTCTCTCTCTCTCTCTCTCTCTCTCTCTCTCTCTCTCTCTCTCTCTCTGTTCCTCGCCTCGACTGTATCTTTCGAGCCTCTACAGGTGGTTCATGATTGCCAGGAGGAGGAGGAGGAGGAGACAAAAGAAAGACGTAATTGACTGAAAAATCCTAACCTTGTATCAACACCACCACCACCACCACCACCACCACCACCACCACCACCACCACCATTACAACAATCTCACAAATAGAGACAACTACAATTAATTACTACATAAAAGATAACTCGATTAGCTGAGAGAGAGAGAGAGAGAGAGAGAGAGAGAGAGAGAGAGAGAGAGAGAGAGAGAGAGAGAGAGAGAGAGAGAGAGAGAGAGAGAGAGAGAGAGAGAGAGAGAGAGAGAGAGAGAGAGAGAGAGAGAGAGAGAGAGAGAGAGAGAGAGAGAGAGAGAGAGAGAGA
The DNA here is from genome assembly GCF_017591435.1 of Portunus trituberculatus. NCBI lineage: Eukaryota > Metazoa > Arthropoda > Malacostraca > Decapoda > Portunidae > Portunus > Portunus trituberculatus. The sequence continues at coordinate 34,679,246 of NC_059292.1, forward strand.
GAGAGAGAGAGAGAGAGAGAGAGAAATTCATCTGAGAACGTCCACCCGCCTCTCTCGATCCGATTTACTGCACCAACATCACCACCACCACCACCACCACCACCACCACCACCACCACCACCTGCTGAAATAACAGTAACAATAAACACGAACCACACGACCTGCCTACACGTGCCTGATCAATAGCCGGCTGTTTTTCCAATAGCGTCCGGGGAATAGCGGGTTGGACAGATAGCGAGGGGACGCAGGCAGGAGGAGGGATGATGAGGAAGGGAGGTGGAGACGGAAGGGGAAGAAAGGTGAACATTGGGAAGAGGGGTGGGGAAGGTAGGATATGGAGTAGTGAGGGGAGGAAAGGGGAGGACGAGGGAGATTTCACTCTAACTGTTGCTTCCAGAGGGGAGAATTTTACCTTTTGAAGTTTTACAGAGCTGGTGCACGGCTTTGTGTGGGACAGTGAAAGCTCTAGTGTACGCCAACTCGCCGACGCCTGCCTGTTGTTTGCAAGCTGTATTTTCGCCCATATTTAGAAATGCCTTCCCCTCTCACTAAGACAATTTTCCAAGCCCACAGAGACAGCTAGCCAGGTTTCTCAAGACAGTTTCTCTTCTTAATAAACAAGGAATCTTGCCAATCTATCACCAGAAACTTGAAAACTCTAAAAACACGAGTATCTTCAACTGGAGCCTTTGGAGAGTAGTGATAGTGAGAGAGCAAAACGTTTCAGAATACGGGACTTGGCCGTACTAAGATACTCTGTCAAGCGGCTCCTCTGCTCACTCCTCAGTTTTTCCTCCTCACGGCGCACCTCGCTGAGTGTATCCCAACGCCTGACAGACACTAGAAGGCCAATCTAGCGACATGTCCTCCACAGCCTCTTCCTCCTCCACCTGTCAGCCGCACCACACTCACACCTACCTGTCTTAGGGGGAATATACAGCAGAATTCCTATTGACTATCTGATTGGTAATATAAAGTACATAACTTGTTGATGGAGTGAACGCAGACGATTCTAGTAAGTCAAGCCATTTAAGGATTTCAATTGCAGGATTTACCCTTTTGTTATCAGCAGTATCTTTTGAAAACATACCCCAACTTGAACCGCAATGTATTAAGGTAAAAAAAATCCATATCACTCAAAGGATTGAATGATAATATATATAAAAAAAAGCTAAAATCAAAAGTTAACATTCTGCTCTCAATTTGTTGCTGGTCCATTTATGTGTTGATTGTTATTTCAAATTTGCTTTCCCGCGGTTGAAATACAAAATCATTCCACAAAAACACCAATAGACTGCCTTTACACAAATTAGAGCCACCAGTAATGGCATCCCATTACCGGCATGGCACACACGCAGCCGCCCAGTGGAGTAGCGCGGCCCGACCTGGAACTGACTGACTGACTGACGTGGTGAAGGCAACTGACAGGCAAGGCGACAGGAGAATTATCAAACAAAGCGCCACGGATGAGCCACACCCAGCCAACCATCCCGACCAACACTGGGCAATAAAGCGTGCTGGGTAATACCAATAAATCTTAGGGAATTGGTTGATGATAAACAAGTATGTCTCCTCAACACAATAAAAACCGCATTACCAAACACCTCTTTGTCTTACCTCTCCCAGGGCTTGTTGAGGAAATTGGAATTTTAAAGTTATTATATTGAGCATTCTATATAGTTTCACAAGGATTATACATCAATGGAGAAATCACTCTTAATCCCTTCAGTACCAGGACGTGTTTTCATATTAACCTCTTCAATATTGGGACATATTTTTACCTTGAGATTTGTGTACGATTACACCATTTTAGTGATATTAGCTAGAGTCTATGGAGGTGAGAAGATTAATGATCAGTCTTCACTATTTTAATCCCCCACATAAGTTTCTGAACCTGTATAAAGTCACCAAATAGTAACCAGAATGAATATGGAAACGAGTCATGGTACTGAAAGGGTTAATTCTACTTACTATTTGGCAAGTTCATACAGCTTCAGAAACTTAAGTGGGGATCAAGATAGTGCAGACTGTGGCCATTAATTTTCTAACCTTCATAGACCCTTCCTAGTGTCAATAAAATCGTCTAATCACATCCAAAAATCAAAGTAGAAATGCGTCCCAGTACTGAAGGGGCTAAGAACACGACTGTTTTATCCTCTGTTTATCCTCGGAACACTGGTCACTTACACTGTTTTTCTCGGAGTTTGTTTGGGTATGGGGACGCTTCGTGCTCAGAAAGACGAGTCCTATCAGGCTATCACCGGGGTATCCTGCACTCAGCGACCTCCCCACATAAA
>NC_059292.1:34686542-34694042 GCF_017591435.1 Portunus trituberculatus
TCCTCTCACCCCGTCACACACAAATACCAGAACAAAATCTATTATAACTTCTGTACCAAATCATCCCCATCCCTTCCTGCACCCTGCCTCGCTTCAGGAACCAGCAAGAAAGACGAGGGAAGGAGAGATAGAGGAATGAATAAGAAAAAAAGAGGCGGTAATGGAAAAGTGCCGAGTTTGTCTTTACTTGCGATCCTCGTCAGTACTCGTTGATGACATGGGTTCAGATTTACTCCTTGGCACGGCGCCGGGAATCATCTTTGTTACTTGCATCAGATTCTTTTGACGGCGAGGCGGGGATGACAAATGAGTGACGCACGGAGGAGAGACAAGAAGTGCTAGAAATAAGAAAAAACAAAAGAAACTCGAGATATAAAGACAAAAGATACATAAAAGAAATTGGAAAAAATGGACAAAGGACAAATCATATAAAAAAGTGGTGTGCTTTATAACATCATCATAAACATCTACATTCCTCTCAATTAAATCAACTAAATAGAAAAATTATAAATACAGGGGCAAAATCCATAAAATAACTCGGCGTTAAGATTTTATAAGGGGAGAAAATGCGGTGTTCACTCATTTGTCATAATTATAAACGTTCTTTCCTCAATAAGTCTTTTAATTATTGATATTCGAAAAGAGTACAAATTTCAGAGTGTCAATTAGTGCGCAAAGGAAAGTTCCTATGTACGTACACTTAACCTCTTAAATACCATAACGCGTTTCCATATTCATTCTGCTTACTATTTGGTGATTTTATACAGCTTCAGAAACTTATGTGAGGGATCAAAAAAGTGAAGACAGTGACCATTAATCTTCTGACCTCCATAAACCCTTCCTAATGTCAATAAAATGGTCTAATCGTACACAAATCTCAAGGCAAAAAGATGTGTCCCAGTATTGAAAGGAAAGTATATCAATGATTCAGGTTCTTTTCTTCGATTTGGTCTTCTACGTGTATTATTAATCCGAATGTTTTTTTGTTTGTTTTTTTTTCGTTTCTTTTACTCTCCTCAGTATATTAATGGTTTAAGTTCGTCTTTTTTCCGAGTTCGTCTTCTAAGTATATCATTATTTTTCCAGTTTATCTCTTAAGTACATATTGTTATTTTACAAATCGGATTTTCTAAGTTTGCCTTCTGAGTACATCATTATTATCTGGTCTTGTAAAGATACCACCCTTTAATATGTGTTTTCCACCATTTTCATGTGTCATAAAAAAAACTTCGTCTTTTCTCCAGCCTTCACGACATGTCATCTTCAAAATCAATTTTTTATACCAATTTTTAAGCATTTCTTAAGTATTATAAAAGCGGTCGTCTTTTCTCCAGTCTTGTAAACATATTTTCAAATTCCACTTTCTCATCCTTTTTAGGTGTCATAAAACAGTTTCTTCATTAACTGGAAAAAAAAAAAAACCGTCTTTTTATAATTTCCTCTGACATTGTCTGGTGAGGCGGCGTCAAGATCTCTTCAAGGTCGGAAGCGAAACTCTTGCCTCACTTTCTTTAGGGGAAGAGTTCGTTCCTTGTGCCCGCAATATATCAAAGCTGTACCCGCCGGTTTGGTTCACCTGAGATCCTGCGAGTTGTTACCGGGAAAAATAAGAAGGTATAAAAACGTTCCTAAGTTTGTAATAAAGACTCAAGTGTTTGTGTTGCAGGGGACCACTTGCCACACCAGCCCTCCGCCACTCCTAACACCACCTGCTACAAAGGAAGTGCTAAGAGAACAGAACCTCCACTTTCACCTGTGTTACGATGGCGACAGGTAGGATACGAATAATTACATATGAAAGAAAAAATACATCGCATTTATCTGTGCTTGAGTAACGATGGATAGGATACAAGTAATGATTTGTAATACAATAAAAGAAATATATCGCATATATTTGTGTAACGGTAAAAATTAGTACGATGCAAGTAATTAGATATAAAACAATAAAAAAAACTTGCTATCTACCTACGCTACAGTAATACAGGATAAAAGTAATTACGTACATGACAGACACAGTAACAATATCATATCTACCTATTTTTAGATAATGGCAGCCAAGACACAAGGAGTTACACGTGACTGATGCAGTAAAAATATTGCAGTTTAATCTAGTATTAGGTATTTGCAACAATGAAAAGTAAATGGCCACAACTAATCAACCTTCACAAACACGCTTAGACTTCTGCTCCTTCAGTCACACCCATTACAAGCACGTCTTCAGCTACTACAGCCACAAACCTACTCTTTACTCATCCTTTCTCCCATTCCTTCGCGACTCACAAACATTACAAACTTGTCTTCTTTCGCTGCATTCAAAAGCTTTTCATTATTTCTTCCATTTTCTCCTAGCGGTTACATCCATCACCACCATTCTCTCCCATCCACACTCCTCTCTCCTCCATACAGGGCTGACGGTGACAGAAAGGGGATTGGCCACCATCTCAATACAAGAAGAAATAGTGTGCAATATCTCGCAGATTACTATCCCAATATATAGCCTTGTGTTTGGGCTTGTGATTCTCAGCCTCTACGCAGAAGAAAATAGGAAAGTTGGATACATAAATACATAAATGTTTATATATATATATATATATATATATATATATATATATATATATATATATATATATATATATATATATATATATATATATATATATATATATATAGAAATATACATGAATACGTTTCTTTGCGTGTCAAGGACTCTGTAAAAGGGTACAAAAATTAGGAAAATAAAAAAATAAGGATGAAATCAACACGTTCATTATGCCATATCTAAAAAAAGATAAAATAATAATAATAATAATAATAATAATAATAATAATAATAATAATAATAATAATTGTGGAGAGAGAGATCAAAAAGAGGTTAATAAAGAGAGTTTAGTTAGAAAGGTGCATTGGTACAGTACTTCTCTTACATATATACATACATACCCCCCCCTGTACATTTTCAGTGTATTTTTTTTACATTGCCTAATTAATAAACCGTTTATTATTATTATTATTATTATTATTACATACATACATATATACATACATAAATACAAGCACACATAAATACATAAATACATACATACAAACCTACACGATAACCAGTCTGCGGAACACATCGATAAAAAATGAGGAGTTCTGTTTTCTCATCTTTGTTTACCGTCTTGTGTTGCTCTGGCGAGGCTTTTCAGACCAACTATATCCCTTTACTTCTCAGACCCTCCCTTCTATGCCCTCCCCTGCCCTGCCGTGTCCCCTCTTCCCCCTGCATTCCTCTACTCTTCCCTTGCTCTACCCTGTCTGCCTCTACCTCCCATCCCCACCATTCGTTACACAACAAAGCAGGTTGTCCCTCATTATCAGAGCGGGCCCGACGCGGCGCTGCTCCAGGCTGCCAGTGAATAGCTTGGAAGGAAGTGACTTCAAAGCGCCCATAGAGTCGGGAGGAGGGAGGACAGACGGAGGGAGGTGGAGAGAAAGGCGCGCCGGGGTGTAAGTGGTGTGCCTAATTATGATACCCTCCCCTAGGCACTCCCTCCACTACCCCCCCTTCACTAAGTTCTGTACTCCTTCCATCCACTCTCCACTCCTTCCAAGACCCACACTCCACTCCTACGGCCTGCCCGGCGGCTCAACACTCACGGCCTTGAGTTGCGCATTCAGGAGTGTACAGACGAGTGACAGCTTTGATGCGTGCCTCGAGTGCCAGCGCTATGCTGTGAGGTGAAGATTTAAGGCGGCCCGACCAGCAATACCCGCGGCGTCTCAGGCACGGCAAAGGTACGTGTTCTTAAACGCTCCGGGCTCTAACAAGGCATATTATGAAAGGGTACGTAGATGATTATTCGGGTTCTGAAGAGTCTTTATTATTCTTTTATTGATGATGCGGAACTTAAGGCTCGTATCTTAAACGCTTTGGGCTTTGACAAGGACTATTATCAAAGGGTAAAGAGATTAGTTAAGTTCTAAAGTGGCTCATATTTTTTTCATTGATGATGCGGAACTTAAAACTGCTATTTTAAAACGCTTTGAGCTTTCATAAGAACTATTTTCAAAGGCTAAAGTAAAGAAAATTCAGATTCTCAAGTATTTATTTTTTCTCTCTCTCACTAATGACAAAGAACTGCCCGGGATCTTAAACGCTTTGGCCTTTTTCATAACGACCATTTTCTAATACCTCAGAGATTACTCGTGTTGCCAAGTTTATTTCCTTACCAGCAATGCATAACATCACGTAAACTATCACTATAATACTGAAAACATTACTGAAACCCTGATAATCTATACTACACCCTGTAAAATGCAACATCTCCTCTTTAACGATCCAGAACCTTTCATAAACTTCCACTAGGGCAATAGAAAAACCACGGCAATCCCTCATAACTTCTTACACCGCCCGAGGAAAGCAGTGGTAAGGCGCCGAGATGTTTGAGGGTACTGTCCGAAGTTTCCTGAGTGACCACAAGCGTCAACAGGAGCCGTAACCCTCAAGTTGTGATCTCCGCAGTGGCAAAGTTCCCGAACATCAAAGCCATTCCCTACTCGCCCGTATCTGTTTGGTCGGCACACTAAAGTTAGATTCCATTCCTGGGCCGTGTCTAAGACTCGCCTGGGAGAAAACACGAAGGCTGATCTCTACTAAACCAGCCTCCGCCTCTCCTTCTCATCGCTTTCCTCCCTCTTGCCCTCTCTCTTGCCAGTGACACACTCAATACGTGAAGAAAGTGAGAAGGTAGCGCTGTTACCTTACGACTATTGAAGGACGGTGTGTTGTGTCTCTTTCTTTTCCTCTCTATCGATTTCTTTGTCTATTTCTTTACTGGCAGCAACAATGACTGAAGACCTGTAGATTGACTCGCCCAAACAGCCTCCTATAAACTGTTATCGACTGCTGATGAAGGACGTTCTTGTCTCCCGAGATCTGTATAACCTAGCTCGAATTGACAAAGTTTCGCGGGACACAGAAAGTCAAGAGGGCAGAAAAGAGGAGGCTAGGACGAGAGCGAGAGCGAGAGAGAGAGAGAGAGAGAGAGAGAGAGAGAGAGAGAGAGAGAGAGAGAGAGAGAGAGAGAGAGAGAGAGAGAGAAATACCATAAGAATTTTACAGCCGATCTCGAACTAAACTCATAAATTCGGGGATTATATGAAAAGAATGGTTGAACAAAGGTGATGAGATGGAAAATTGGACAGTTAACCGCAGGAATGAGAGACTGATAACAGAGAAGGAGCAGAAAGTAACAGGGAGGGGCAGGAAGTAACAGGGAGGGGCAGGAAGTAACAGGGAGAGACGGGGAGTAACAGGGAGTGAGCAGGGAGGAACAGGGTGGAGCAGAGAGGAGCAGGGAGAGGCAGGGAAAAACAGGAAGAGAGGCAGGGAGGAAAAGGATGAGAGGGAGGAAAGCCTTAATTTTCGCGATAAGGCAGTGAGATGTGGGGCACTTGGAAATTTTTGTGTTGGTCAGCAAATCGTGAAAGAGGAGGAGGAGGAGGAGGAGGAGGAGGAGGAGGAGGAGGAGGAGGAGGAGGAGGAGGAGGAGAAGAAAAAGAAAAAGAAAAAGAAAAAGAAGAAGAACAAGAACAAGAAGAACAAGAAGACGAAGAAGACGAAGAAGAAGAAGACAACGACGACACTGGCTAGAAAAAGAACGAAGATGGAAACGAGAACAAGGAGATAAAAGTTAGCGACAAGACCAAAACGGAGGAGAAAAGACAGAGGAGAAAAGAGGAGACAAAAAGGAGATATAAATATAGGCCGTTAGTATTGGATGACCTCCTTTTCTCATATCCCTCCTTCCTTATATACCCCTTCCTCTTCTCTTCCCCTCCCTCACCTCCCCCTCACCTACCCCTCATCTCCTCCTCTCAAGACCCGCCACGAGGCCTATATAAGGACGACTTAAGGGCAAGGTGGAGCTGCGGGGAAAGGAAGGAAAGAGGCGACCCTATTCATGCCGCTGTTTGTCTTTCACGGTCGTGGTTGGGACGTGCTAGGGATCTCAAAGCTTGATGTAATGCGGTAGGTGGTGGTGGTGGTGGTGGTGTTGGTGGTGGTTGATGGTGGTGGTTGTGGTGGATTAAAGTACGAAGGCAGTGTTTTGTGTAGCTTGCAGTGTATGAGGATGGGTGAGACTGTGCTTCACGTGAATAAAATCAACTAATTAACTACTGAGAAGGTGAAGGAGGCTGGTGAACACGTGTAGTAGTGATATTAGTCCAACAGGATATGTGTTGCGTTGTGTGTGTCGTCTTGTGATGGTTGCCTCCTTTCTGATGCGTGTGTAGTTGGTTGGTGATAAGGACGTCCGAATCACATCCTTTAGCTTCGCCATTTATTTGAGGTTCCAAATCTAGGGTGGGCTTATCTCATAGTTTAGTGTTGATCTACCTCTCTCCTTAGCTCTCGGCCCTAACCACTTCAGTACCAGGACGCGTTTTCATATTCATTCTGCTTACTACCTGGTGCTTTTTTACAGCTTCAGAAATTCACGTGGGGGATTAGAATAGTAAAGACTCTGACCATTAATCTTCTGACCTCCATAAACTCTTCCTAATGTAAATAAAACCGTCTAATCATACACAAAGCTCAAGGTAAAAAAAAATGCGTCACAGTACTGAAGGGGTTAATTTATCTATTCTGGCCAGAGTCATCCACTAATCACAAACAATAAAAATAAGGAAGAGAAAAGCATAGCTCAAAATGAAGAGGAGACACGTGTTTTGTGAAGGAGGTGCAGGTGTGGCCAGCAGGTGTGGGAAACAAGTTCCTCCAACACCTGGGAAGCTTCAGACCACCTTAAGAGCAGATGTGTCTTCAAGTGGACAGCAGTTTCCATTTTGTAAGTATTGCATGTGCCTTAAGAACCGCCAGCACCACCACCACCACCACCACCACCACCATTACCGCTACCATAAAAACAGCCTCATCTCCTTAAGCGGAATTTCAACTATTCTCTCTCTCTCTCTCTCTCTCTCTCTCTCTCTCTCTCTCTCTCTCTCTCTCTCTCTCTCTCTCTCTCTCTCTCTCTCTCTCTCTCTCTCTCTCTCTCTCTCTTTCAAACACGAAGCACATAAGCGTGAATCTCAAGTACACAAAGAAATCGCCAACATTCTCAAAACACGGTATCACATTCAATATTTCCACACAGGTGTTGGGCGCCACACGCGAGCACCGCCCAGACCGCCGCGGCCACGCATGCAGCATGTGTGAATATGCGAGGGTCACCTTTACATGTTGTCGTTTATGGGCCCCACTCTGAGCAGCCTTTCTCCCTCACCCGCCACCCCCCTCCCCCCAATGGCAATTACTGGCAAGCGAATATGGATGTAAAAACGCAATGCTCAATATGAAGGCTGAGGGAAAAAATGGAGGAGGAGGAATGAAAACGTCTAAAATATGGTGAGAAGTGTTAAATATATATATATATATATATATATATATATATATATATATATATATATATATATATATATATATATATATATATATATATATATATATATATAT
>NC_059292.1:34699042-34711542 GCF_017591435.1 Portunus trituberculatus
AGAGAGAGAGAGAGAGAGAGAGAGAGAGAGAGAGAGAGAGAGAGAGAGAGAGAGAGAGTTTGTGTGTGTTAAAAATAAAGAAAATGGAGATCCTGGCTTATCATCACCATTTTTATCTTATCATCATCATCATCATCATCATCAAGGATAAAAGGAAGATGCAGTTGAGAGGCTGAGAGGAAAAGAGGATGGGAGGAGCAAGAAGAACAAGGGGATAGAGGGAAAGAGAGGGAGAGCCAGAGAAAGAGAGGGAGATAGAGAAAGGGAGAGAATTTGGGGGAAAGGAGGAAGAGGGAGATGCAAGAGGAAAGGTCAACATATGTACCTCCTATTCCTCTCTAAGAACAAGTGTGACTCTTTTTCCCGTTCAGAATCCCATTTACTTCATTTCTCCCTCCTCTTTCTAATCTCAACGCTCCTCTTTATGCTCCTATACCTCCTCCTCCTCCTCCTCCTCCTCCTCCTCCTCCTCCTCCTCCTCCTCTTCTTCTTTTTCTTCTTCTTCTTTCTTCCTATTTTTTTTCTTATTCATATTAATTATGTTTGTTTTGTACTTTTCTTCATCTTCTGTTTCTTTATCGTTGTCTTCGTCTTTTTTATTCTTACTTTTCCTCATTAGCGTCGTATCATTCCCATTTTCCTACATTTATCTCCTTTCTTCTCTTTATCTTAGGCTTAACACATTTCACATCTCCATTCCTCCTCCTCCTCCTCCTCCTCCTCCTCCTCCTCCTCCTCTTCTCTCCTCCTCCTCCTCCTCCTCCTCCTCCTCATCCTCCTCCTCCTAGTAACGATAACAAGAATTCGAATAATCATCTTTGCGACCTTTGAAAATATTCCTAATGAAGAGTTTACAAGTTTGAAGTCACGGCTCTGAGTGTTCTCGGGGTCACATCAGTTAAAGAGGGAAACTGCGCCCAGGACTCAACTGAAGCTCATGCCCTTCTTAGCTTCAAATTATCCAATATTCGCACCTCCTTACCGGCTTGTAACCTGCGCCCGTGTAGCCCTTTGACATTTACTATTATTTACACATCAGTCGGTTCTGGCCCCCAACTCCACCACCCACCTCCCATCTCACTCACCAGTTCACTCAGCTTCACTCATACCTCACTCACTCAAGTCCTTCAGTCTCTCGGTCATTCCATCATTCAGTCTCTCAGTCACTCATTCATTCATTCTCTAAGTCTCTCAGTCTTATATTCATTCAGTCTCTTTATTCAGTCTTTTTACTCAAGCACTCTCTCCTCACTCAGCCACCGCCCTTGTTCTACTTTTACTCGTTGTCCCGCCCCGTTACGTGAGAGGTGGCCGGCCTGCTCTCAACTGTCACTCTTATTAGTAGCAGTCATTACTAATTCGGTGAGAGCCAGAGGAACAAAGACGCCCTTCTCTCTCTCTCTCTCTCTCTCTCTCTCTCTCTCTCTCTCTCTCTCTCTCTCTCTCTCTCTCTCTCTCTCTCTCTCTCTCTCTCTCTCTCTCTCTCTCTCTCTCTCTATCTCTATCTCTATCTCTATCTCTCTCTCTTTCCACTTCATTCCAGGCCACGTCTCTCTCATCCTTTCACTTCACCTCGATCTCCGTCTCTTCACGCTATAGGTTTCCCGCTCCTGCCTTGCTATATTGCCTTTCCGCAGACCTCGAGGAACTGAAGATCGAATAGACCTGACGAGGCAAAGGGGAGCAGCAGCCTGGCGCCAACTCGGCCTCGTTAAGCTGCCGTAATACCTGGCCCTCAAATATTCCCTCTACCACTAGCACGGTGAGGATGGAGGAAGCACAAAATCCTCTTTCCAGCACCACAGCCATTCGCATATCCCAGCCCAGCCTCGCCCTGCACTACACACATACCCAGCCAGCCAGTGTTAAGGGTGTCTGTGGTGCCTCGTGTCCTTAAACCCTTCAGTACTGGAACGCATTTCTATCATGAATTTCTGGTGTGATTCGACGATTTTATTGACATTGGAAAGGGTCTATGGAGGTCAGAAGGTTAATGGGCAGAGTCCTCACTATTATATTCACCACATGAGTTTTTGAAGCTGTATAAAATCGGTAAATAGTAAGCAGAGTATATATGAAAACTCGTCCTGGTACTAAAGGGGTTAAAGGTCGCATATATGAATAGTTGTGTTTGTAAGGGTGTTTTTTTTTATTACTAGTGGTGTAAAATCTTTTGCTTAACCCTTTCAGTACCATGATGAGTTTCCATATTTATTCCGCTTACTATTTAGTGATTTTATACAGCTTTAGAAACTTATGTGGAGGATTTAAATACTGAGGACTCTGGCCACTAATCTTCTGACCTCCATACACCCTTCCAAATGTTAATAAAATGGTCTAATCGCACACAAATCTCAAGGTAAAAATGTGTCCCAGTATTGAAGGGGTTAAACTACGGTGGCGTAGTGAATAAGATGGTGAGCATGGGATAGGGCAGACGTCCATGCGTTGGTTCGAGTCCCAGCAAGTACCATCTTGAAACTTTGTCATTTGTTGAGTGGTTTAAAGTTACCTACATGTCACCATGATACCCAGGTTCTAGGTGGAGGTGTAATTGCCTTATACGAAAGATGCGCTTGTGTGGTGATATGGGCCTTAATATGAGTAACACTATAAATAAAATTGTTTATATAATGGGTGGAAGCTGGACAGCGTAGAAGACTTCACACATTACTTCTGGTGTTGCTAATTGATTCATGTTGCAGTGAAGGATTAATACGCAGGAAAGGATAAGACTGATAAATCACACGCGAATCATCCTTGACGAAGAGTAAAAGAAAAAAAACCGATAAAATTAAACATAAAATAAGAAATCATTAGAACACTTTACACGAATCTTAACACCGGAACACAAAAAACTCGAGGAAAAAGAAGCACACTGTTGCAAGACCGACTAATATTGGAAGCACCTGACTCAGACTCACACCGTTTCTCCTGACTGCCTTTCACTGCCTTTCCTTCCTCTACAAATCAACTCACACTGCGCCATAAACTGAATCCCTTGCGCGTCTCTCTGCCATAAAAGCCGAAAAAGAAAGCGAATTGAGACGCGAAATAAGAGTCAATATGAAGAGGAAAAGCAGCAAGAGGATAAGTAATTCTCCATCTTTACAATGCGAGACTAACGCTACACGACAAATATAAGAAGAGGAGGAAGAAAGACGCACATCAGGAGGAGGAAAAGGAGGAAAAGGAAAGGAACAGCAAGAGAAGGAAGGACAATAAGAGCGGTAAGGGGAAACGTGAGCAGAGTAAGAGGTGAAAGCTGAATACGAGAACGAGAGGACGGAGAGGGAAAAAAAAAAAAAAGGGAGGTAAAAAGACAACATTCCAAATACCCTTAAGACCCTGAGATTAAAAGGGTCGAGGAGAGAGGAATGAGAAGGAAAATAACTTGGTGGAGAAAAAATGAATCTAACTTTTACCTCCTAGATCCTCTCAGCTGTCCAGGTACACCTACACACAACACACACACACACACACACACACACACACACACACAGATATGTAAATAAATAATGCTCTCTCTCTCTCTCTCTCTCTCTCTCTCTCTCTCTCTCTCTCTCTCTCTCTCTCTCTCTCTCTCTCTCGTTTGCTCGCTCGCTTCGCCACAACCGGAAGTTAATTAAGGTCACTCTTCTAATACACCAATCCCTCGTCTTTTTTTAATATCAAGCCTGATGTTGATATTTGAGTGGCCGCTTCTCTGCTACCTTTACCGAACGCCCCCCCTCCCCTCACGCTCCCCGTCCGTCACATATAACAACACTGGCTCACTCTTCATATTAGTACTAATGTTCCCCACAGATGATTGCTTCTACTGTGTCCATTTTCTGTTAGCATTCAGACCACCATAAAACTGTTGCATCGACACACGGATAAAAGAAACAGAGAGAAACCCCTTCAGTACCATGACGCTTTATCACATTCATTTTGTTCACTATTTGGTGACTTTATAGAGCTTCAGGAACTCATGGGGGGGATTGAAATAGTGAAAGCAATGGCCATTACTCTTCTGACCTCCATAGACTCTTTCTAATGTCAACAAAATGGTCAAATCGTACACAAATCTCAGGGTAAAAATGTGTCCCAGTATTGAAAGGGTTAAGAAAAGTAATAATAACGATAACACTTTCACATTCACAACAATATCTATAAAAATGTATGCATAATTTATCACTGTTTCTTCTTTCAAGATGATTAAAGAAAGAGTTGTCAAGCAGAGAACAGGTTAATTACTCACAGCGTCATTGTGGACAGGTGTCACTTGTCACCTGTCTCACCTGAGGCGCTGGAGCGCCGTCCGGAATTTCCTTCACAGAACCAGATGGTGGGGAGAGAGAGAGAGAGAGAGAGAGAGAGAGAGAGAGAGAGAGAGAGAGAGAGAGAGAGAGAGAGAGAGAGAGAGAGAGAGAGAGAGAGAGAGAGAGAGAGAGAGAGAGAGAGAGAGAGAGAGAGAGAGAGAGAGAGAGAGAGAGAGAGAGAGAGAGAGAGAGCAATACAATGGTGACCTCTTTCCTTTCCCTTCAAGTTGGGAACATAAAAAATAAAAAAAATAAAAAACACGGGCTCAGCCTTAAAGTGAACGTTTCAAACACTGCACATGGACCTGATGTGCGAGTCGTAAAATGCGATTCTCGGCTCGTCCTGTAAAGATTTCAAGACTGAATTCCTTCGATTCAAAAGTGAGGTGATATCTGAACTGCACGCGTTGCTCCAGTGAAGCCTAACCAAGCATCTCTTTCCCCTCTCGATATCCCGTCCCATGATCTGCCGATAATGTTACAAAAACAGAGAAATGAGAATGTCAGAGGAGCTTACTCAAATAACGCTTCCACCCTCTGATGTGCTGATAATCTCACAAAACCAGTCAACTGAGAGATTGCCGGGAGGTCAAAAGGACTTAAAAATAAAAGAATCCTAATCTCAATTCGTCCACTCTGCTGATAATCTTACAAACCGCGAAAGATGAGTGTCAACAGATCAGAGTTCAACCGTTTCACCGCCATACGCAACAGTTCACAGCATTAAAAGGAATGTATGGGATCGTTATACGCATCTACACGAAATGAGATAACAGAACACGATACATTTCTTGGAATATCTAACAAGTAAAATGCTTCGAAGTGACTGGTGTAAAAAAAAAAAAAAAATGGTTGAATAATTATGAAAATGAGGCAAATAATGAAAGGTTTAACATCGGGGAAGTAACCAGAAGAACACGACTCCCATCAAACAATTACACCCCACAGACCAATGTTTTAAAAGGAGACCCAACAATAGCAATGGCAGCACAAAACACACCTAACATAAATTCACAGGGTGTACATACAGATTTAACCAATTTTAACGTGCGACGACTGATTCACTGTACCATCCATGTGTGGCCTTGTTCGCTGGAGCTGGGCGGTGATGGGTGATGGAGACACGAGGAGAGGAAAAGCTGTAGTGTAGCAATGCGATAGTAACAACCCACGTTCAATTTGCAATACCGAGAGTGGAGTCGTGTGCATTATTTGTGCCGACTCGTGTGTGTGTGTGTGTGTGTGTGTGTGTGTGTGTGTGTGTGTGTGTGTGTGTGTGTGTGTGTGTGTGTGTGTGTGTGTGTGTGTGTGTGTGTGTGTGTGTGTGTGTGTGTGTGTGTGTGTGTGTGTGTGTGTTTTACTAAAATTCCCCCCCCCCCTCATGCGTGCGCCACTGTTTGCACGAACCCCACAAACATGCACGTCCTATACACACATACCTTCTCCTCCGCTGCAACCTTTGATCTCAGTCCCTTTAATTGAAAAAAAAAAAATTAAATAAAAAAAAATACCTCCAAGAAATTTAACCTTCAATATAAAAGCACCATAAGTTTGAGGAACGCAAGACTAAAACATTCAAGAGATACATTAAAGAAAAAGAAAACAGCCAACCAAAGCCTTCAAACAGCATCTCCTTCCCAGTGTTTACCCAGCCAACCTATGCAAAGCGAGAATCAGCGAGCACTGGACCAAGGGGGGATGGGGCGTATAGGAGGGGGGTGGACGGCAGCAGCGGCGTCCAACTACCAGTGTTTTCCTTGTCAATGTGTCAGGACGGATCACATAAAGAAGGACTGGTTTGCACGACTTGTCCTCACGGCAGTCACATTTACTCTTCCAGCAGCGCGACGTGGAAATATGCCAAGGAATTTCCAGGCCTTTAATTTGCGATGGTTTAAAGCGATGATGTGGGGAAGAGAAAGAAGGGAAATGAGAGAAAGCAAAAAAAGAAAAAATACTGGATAAAATCGCTTCTGGTTCGACACTGGCTATGAATTGTGACTGTCTATAGGATAAGTTGACACGCCTTCCTCCTCCTCCTCTTCCTCTTCCTCTTCCTCCTCCTCCTCCTCCTCCTCCTCCTCCTCCTCCTCCTCCTCCCCTTCTTCCTCTTCCTCCTTTTCCTGGCGGCCTTTCAGGGAACTTCCAGAGTCGCCTTACATTCCCTCAGCACCTCGCACTCCTTTCAGTCACCCCGAGAGTGTGGCTATAAGGAATCCTTTACACTCGTTCCTTTCACACAGCGCCGGCCCTTCAGCCTCGCCCCGCCAGCTTAACGTGACGAAAGAAATTGAACTGGCTACGATTTCTCACTTTGATGAGATGCTTTATTAAGAAATGTGGTTTTGTGGTGGATGACGTGGGTGGTGGTAATGCTTTCTCTTTTGTGTGTGGAAGTGGGAGGAGGAAGAAGGGAATTTCAATTTTTTTTTTTTTTTTTTATTGCAAAATTTCAAACGTTTTGATTGCACGTCATCTTGTGTTGATTGCCACATTGTAATCTCGTTCTTACTAATGGGAGAGTTGTTGGTTCTCTTAATTAACACTGATTTTATACACTTACTGTTTTGTTTGGGCAAAATGTTTTAGTTCTGATTCTGTGCTTACTCACAATTGATCTTTTTTTTTACTATTATCATTTTGCTAGAAAAAAGAACTGACATATTAACCTTTCGCCAATAAACTACTACTACTACTACTACTACTACTACTACTACTTCCACTACGATCACAACTATTACTGTGTGTTACTCGTCCCTTCCTGTCATGGCGGCGTTACTCTCCGCCATTATCCGAGCAACAAACAACCAAATACTACTGTGGACACGGCCAGAACTATGAAATATTCAGTCATGGGTGTGTGATGACATGCGAACACACACACACACACACACACACACACACACACACACACACACACACACATGGAGATTTACCTTTCACCCAATCACTTAGCCGCAGAGAAACACATACCTGAAAGAAGAGAAAAAACAAGATTAGATAAGGAATTCAATCTCTCTCTCTCTCTCTCTCTCTCTCTCTCTCTCTCTCTCTCTCTCTCTCTCTCTCTCTCTCTCTGACCTAACGAAAAGAACTTCTTATTTGTCCTACACTGATCTACATTCATTCTTAGTTGGCGTGGACAAAAACGCACAATAGCAAGAATAACAACACGCAGTGAATGAGGACTCGGAACAATGAGCACGAACGAATACACCTGAAAGAAATCATCTCTAGGAACTGTCCTGTCAATAGCAATAACAAAGAGGACGGCGGAACGGATACGAAAGGATACTAGTGTTGTTGATGCTTTTGTCTGGGAAAGATGACTACCCACACACACACACACACACACACACACACACACACACCCACCCACCCACCCACCCACCCACACCCACACACACACACACACAGAGAGAGAGAGAGAGAGAGAGAGAGAGAGAGAGAGAGAGAGAGAGAGAGAGAGAGAGAGAGAGAGAGAGAGAGAGAGAGAGAGAGAGAGAGAGAGAGAGAGAGAGAGAGAGAGAGAGAGAGAGAGAGAGAGAGAGAGAGAGAGAGAGAGAGAGAGAGAGAGAGAGAGAGAGAGAGAGAAAGCAGTCAGACAGATAGCGAAGGAACAAAGCGCCTCAAGTTGCAGGTAACCAAGATCTCCACCTGATTCCCGCCTTCCCTGCCTGGCCCGCAGCGGGACGTGGATGGATCACATTCCACAGAGCCGAAAACATTTGCTCGTCTCTCGAAAATATATCAGTGAGGTGTGCCGAGGTGAACGAGACGATGCGAGGTGAGGCGAGGCGAAGGTGTCGTAAAGCACGTAAAATATGAAGCTCTTACCGATAATGAAGGTTTGTTTACCCGAATTTCTGACGCAATAACCGAGGACACAACCCATCACAGGGACCAAGGTGTCGTAAAATAAACTTGTGACACATTTATCTTGCTATCGATTCCCGCCGCGCTTGTCCATCAGTGGTGAGTTATCCTTCTTGGGGAAACGACTTTTCTCCGGGTGACAAAGTGCGCGCAAACAGTCCTGGAGTCACAAGGCACAAGTGTTTTCCTCTGTCACTCGCTGTAAATCCTCGACCTCTCTTTGTAATTGACACGCCTGGTATAATATTTTTTTTTCTTGGAGGTTTTGAAAGACGTGAGTGGTGTAAAGGAATGAGGGTTATAAAGACACACTGCAAATTATTAACAAGGCAAGCACAGCACCTTTTGGGAAGACGTGTGTTGTGGTGTAAAGGAGCGAGAGTTGTTAAACAGAACTAGAAATAATCATCACCTCTTGAGAAATTTTGAAAAACGTTTTTTCTGTTGTAAAGGAGTGGGGGTTGTAAAGAAGCAGTATAAATGACTAACCAAGCCAGTGTAGCATTCTGTCAGGGAAGCAGATTTTGAGAGGAATGTAAAAAGTACGAGTATAAAGAATCATAACTGTAAAGAGACCTATACAAATATTCACCTAAGTCTAACAATAAGAAAAAACATGAAGGAGAATTAACAGCAAGTGAATATATAGCGATAACTACTTTTGTTTCTTCTATGGCTTCCGAAACAGAAACCGAGAATAACTACTTCTGATATATTGTGTTGTGTTCAGCTTCAGCGCAGGCGTAACCAAACATAATCAAACAAATGAGTGACAACTTTAATTTATGCGGCAGTGAGTGTGCTATGTTAGCGGCGAGCAGTTAGTGAGTTGCACGGGACTTATAAAACAAGAGCATGTTCCACCGGCTACCTTGTTACCGAGCCTGGACACGAGACACAACACAAACACCACCGCCACCTCGCGACGCGTCCTTTCCTCGGCTTGTTACTGCTATGAAGTGTGTGTGTGTGTGTGTGTGTGTGTGTGTGTGTGTGTGTGTGTGTGTGTGTGTGTGTGTGTGTGTGTGTGTGTGTGTGTGTGTGTGTGTGTGTGTGTGTGTTCATGTTTTGCCTTATAAATACTTATATATTTTGTGTAATTTTCACGTAAACTGTTGCCAATATATTATCTGGTAACCTATCCATCTATCTAACCATATATATAACCACTGCACGACGAGGGAGTCTACCATATAATGTTAGAAAGGTTTGTATGGGCTAAGCTCCCTGCCGCGCTACGTGCTGGGTCAATACGAGTCGCGCCATTCAGTCAAGGGAATATTCTACGTCCCGAAGATAGAGAGAGAGAGTGTAACGCACGTGATGGTAGCAACGCCCTTGACCATGTACTGCCTTCCTCCCTCGTCGTCATCTAGACGTAACAATCAACACACACACACACACACACACACACACACACACACACACACACACACACACACACAAAGGAAGACAGTACGAGTATTATTCCATACATATGCAGCCACTTAACGGGCTCAAATTACCGAAATGAAGCACTACGAGATCAATACAAACATACAGCGTGTGAGTCATGCCAGAGTAGTGTTGGCGGTCTTCCTCACCCCCAAGGTAACACCAGCGCGCCGCCACCTCCCTAAGTACCCGCTAAAGCTCTCACCAACACCTGGCGCGACGCTCCTCGAGGCAGATGGTGTCTACTGTTGTCACAGAGGCTCCTAAGTCCCTCCAGGCGGCGAGCAGGCACGTAGCGTCGCCTTGTCCATCTGCACAGTAAACTTTAGCGAAGGCGGATTTCCTGATACTCTTAATAACGTACAGGTAGCAGCTGTGTGTGGTGAGGGAGCAACAGCCCCTCCACTACGCACAGAAATGCTGCTGGCCGAAAAAAACAAACAAACATTTCTCTATCGGGAAAAAAAAAAAAAAAAAAAAACGTCGGACGGCCCCGCCTCCTCGTGTCCCTAAGGCAACACCCCGAACAACCAGACACGGACAGATTTATTGGTGCAGGTGTGATCGCCATGCCAAACGCGACCGTCCCCTACTAGCCCCTCCCTCGCCCCTCCCCCGCTCAGCCCGCACACAATCCTCCTTTTGACGAGGCCCCGACACACACGCAGATGATAGGCGGCAGGCGTGACTCAGGGACACAGGGAGGGAAAGTGCAGAGGCGCCGAGAGTGAACGAAAAAGAAAGGGAGAGGGGACGGTAAGAGGGGAAAAAGAAATAAAAAGAGAAAGAGAAAGGAAACGGGGAAATAAAAGTGGGCGGTAATGAAATACCTGTCCTCTAAACGCCCTCATCAGACTTGACAAGAGAAATGCGTGTGTCTGGAAACCATTCTTCCTTTTGCCTCCCACACGAACACAGACACACACACCCTTCCCTTCCCTCTCCCTCCCTCACCCTACCTCTCCTACTGCCCACAGCGACGCCTAAGATAACTCAAGAGGCTAGAGTACACTTCGGTACCGTTACCCCGCTAATTACTCGTACTTGTGCTGAGACACGACAGTAAGGTGTTCCTTGAGGAAAAATGACAAATTCTGTGTACAATTCTGGGAAAGGTAAATATAGAAAATGCCTCCCTTGTCGCCGAGAGAGAGAGAGAGAGAGAGAGAGAGAGAGAGAGAGAGAGAGAGAGAGAGAGAGAGAGAGAGAGAGAGAGAGAGAGAGAGAGAGAGAGAGAGAGAGAGAGAGAGAGAGAGAGAGAGAGAGAGAGAACATACGAGAAGTAATTTACATACGAACAAACGCCATACAAATAAACTGACAGAGAGATTGACTATTTGACAGCTACAACAAATAAGAAAAAGACAGCAATACACATAATACACAACACAATTAACCAAAAACACCCCCATTCCTGCATCGCCTCCAGAAACAGCACCCATAAAGTTAAGTGACAGAGAATATGCAACCGAGCAGACATTACACCCTTTCTATAATTCCCTACCTTCCTTCCTACCTACCTACCTACCTTCCTTCCTTCCTTCATTCCTTCCTTCCTTCCTTCCCTCCACCATTTCACTCTGCCAAGGGACATCGATAGACACCAAGGACGGTAAATAAATATAGATGTCCTCCTTTGAGAGAGAAAAACCCGAAAGAAAGAAGCAAAGTCCCGCACTCAATAACCCAAATATCTGACGCAGGCGAGGGAGCGTTGGGACTTCGGGGAGCCAGAGCAAAACTTTCTCTTTTCGTAGCATTTCAAAGCAAGGAAGCCAACACCGCCATGCCAACGCACTCCAAGCCACGTCACGCACTACGCCCCTGCCGCCGTCGCCACCACCGCCGCCGCCGCCAAACCAGCTCCTCGTATATATGCCTGAATGAGGACGGAAACAGGCGGGCGCGGAATGGAAATGACCGAGACTTTTCTTTCTCTTCAGTTTTATTTTTTCTTTTCTTTTCTTTTTTCTCTCGCTCTTTCTCTTTCCCCTTTCCCGCCAGAATTTCGAAAGCGATGCGGAGGTAATACATTCTCTCTCATTGGTTCCCTCTCCCGCTCTCTGTTTCTCCCTGCCTCTACGCTTCACTAGACATTCCAGCCTCCTCATCATCACCTTATCAGGATCAAGGCCTCGCTGGACAAGACGTAGCACTGACTAGCTAACTTGGGTGTTGTGTGAGCCGAACTAAGGCGTCTCCCAGCGGGCTTAGTTTCAGAGGACCTCTAGCCTGACAAACTTCAGTAGGAATATAAGCTAGGTAAAGTTTCGGGGGATATATCGAGAAGACTTGGAGACTAATAATAATAATAATAATAATAATAATAATAATAATAACAATAATAATAATGATAATAATAGCATTAATAATAATAACAATAATAGTAGTAACACACACACACACACACACACACACACACACACACACACACACACACACACACACACACACACACACACATATAACGATTAAACGAGTACACTCACTGTATATATATAAAAAAAAAGCTATATAAATAGAAGAAAAGAGAGAAAACAAAAAAGAGGAGGAGGAGGAGGAGGAGGAAAAGGAGGAGAGGCGCCTTAAGTCTAGAGAGGAGGAAGCAAGGTCAGTGTGGCGGTCACCAATACCCTTAATAAAGATCAAACAGTATTTCCCAATACGAGGACAGGGAGTAAAAACAGAGCAAGAAACGAGAGACGATGTTCTAACTCCACAGGACCCAGTCAACCCAGCCCAGCCCCAGCCCAGCCCCAGCTCAGCCCCAGCCCAGCCAAGCTAAGCCCAGCCCCAGCCCAGCCAAGCTAAGCCCAGTCCCAGACCAGCCCCTTGCCTGACTGCCAACCTATGCCCACCACACCGCGGCACTCTCGTCTTTAAAGA
>NC_059292.1:34719042-34721542 GCF_017591435.1 Portunus trituberculatus
ACGGTCATCCTCTCATATAACAGGTCTTCCCCAAGGCTTGCTAGGGTCAAGGCGTTACATGATCCTGATGATGCTTTGCGAGCTTTCTAATGCTTCTTACTGTGTGTTGCCAGATGTTCCCGTGCCAAGGACATTTTTCTTTATATCGGGTGCTCGTCATGGCTTTTTATTTATAATCCTGATAAACTCAAACAAAGCCATACTTTTATAATCAGAAGACTTACATTTAGATGATAATTATAGGTAGAAATAGGGAAGGACGTTTTATACTCTCATTGTCCCCTGTAGGCCTGGTAACTTCTTACAGCTGCTTCTGATTTCTCATGTTCTTCCAAAATGTCAATCATTGATAGTCATTACCATACCCAGTCACGTCACTAAACGTCTCCTGCACAGGTTATCACTGCGCCGCCACACAGAGGAATGCTTGATAGGGTGGCCGCAGATCGGGATGCAGCCGAAGACTCCAGGCCGGATCTGGGCCACTGAAGGTCACCATGAAAAAGAAAAGCTCGACATGGACACACCACCTCCCGCACGCTGCAGAACCATTTGGTTTTTACTTTTTGGTTGAATGTTATGATCTTAAAACAACTTCTAGCATTCGGGAAGTACTTACCTGAATTAAAGAGACACTTGTTGAGCTGGGAAAGTAATCCATTGTAAGTTTTGGATGAGTTTTGAAGAGCACCGCTGACAGGACTTTATACAAGACAACACGAGCATTGTTATTCTTCCCACGCAGACATACAGACAGAAGAGAGGCATCATGTTGGTCGCTGTCCACATCTACGTCTCTTTCAGTCCATGTATAGACACTTTGCTTCTTCTCTGTACATTTTCATACCATTCTTATCATCAGCACCTTTTAAATCAGACGAGGAGTAACGCATGAAGATAATCAACACTGATATGTAGTGAAAGGCCAGTATTCAGAAACTTTGGTCTCTTACCACGACTATGGCCACTGAGATGACTAGCCATATTCTCGAGCGTGTTTCCTGTTAGTAATTGAATTCTTATTGATCTCTCAGTACAGCGATAAAAATATATTTAAAATCCCATACCACTTCAACCACAGCTGTTTGAATCTAGTCGGGATGTGGCGTATAGGTGTTCCGGAATACGGTCCAAGTTGTTAACTAACGTGTTGGCATATTTTCTTGCAGTGACGGGACTTAAGTTGTAGGTAGGCAGGCAAGTAAGTATTGTTTCGTTAACCCCTTGGGCACATTTTTACCTTCAGATTTGTGTGATTAGAGCATTTTATTGACATTACGAAGGGTCTATGGAGATCAGAATATCATGGCAACAGTCTTCACTATTTCAATCCTCCACATAAGTTTCTGAAGCTGTGGGAAAACACCAAATAGTAAGCAGAATGAATATAGAAACGCATTATGGTACTCAAAGGATTAAGAGAGGTGACGCATCCCAAACGGTGTGAACCCCCCAACAAAAAGTCAGTTGCCTGAATAAAACGCACTAAAACATACCAGCCGGGCGGGAGTGTGGCAGTGAATTAGGGCAGCGAGGGGCGGAGAGCGACGGGGCGGTAGATTGGTGAGGGGCGAGTCCCACCAATGCCGCAATACTTCATGAATGTCAAGTGTCCGGCCTCAAAATCTCATTTCCCAATCGTTTCCGCAGTTACGTTCCCCCCACATAATTGAATCCTCGTTCACCGCGTTAGTTGAGTGTTAGCTTATCCCAGTCCACCTCAGTCCAGCCCAGTCCAGCACAGCCTAGCCAACCGTCCTCCCAGCTAAGTCACCTGACTGGACCAGGTAACATAACACTGGACAGCAAACTGTACTTAGATGTACCCTTTCCTTACTCACACACACACACACACACATGCCAGCCACTTTCAGAGAGAATACTTAAGTAGAAAAATAAGGATGAAGGAGTGGTGTGTTCCGTGATGGGCGGGGAGTGGAGAAAAAGTGTGTGTGTGTGTGTGTGTGTGTGTGTGTGTGTGTGTGTGTGTGTGTGTGTGTGTGTGTGTGTGTGTGTGTGTGTGTGTGTGTGTGTGTGTGTGTGTGTGTGTGTGTGTGTGTGTGTGTGTGTGTGTGTGTGTGTGTGTGTGTGTGTGTGTGTGTGTGTGTGTGTGTGTGTGTGTGTGTGTGTGTGTGTGTGTGTGTGTGTGTGTGTGTGTGTGTGTGTGTGTGTGTGTGTGTGTGTGTGTGTGTGTGTGTGAGTGAGAGAGAGTGAGAGAGAGAGAGAGAGAGAGAGAGGAGAGAGAGAGTCAGATTAACTCTCAAACCTTCTTCGTTCCTTCCATGAACACAATATTCTCTCTCTCTCTCTCTCTCTCTCTCTCTCTCTCTCTCTCTCTCTCTCTCTCTCTCTCTCTCTCTCTCTCTCTCTCTCTCTCTCTCTCTCTCTCATCAGTATACACTCTACACACTACAAAATATCATCCTTTCATCCAAGACACAATATCCAATACACTCCCCTACACTCAGGACACCTCGACAACCCATACACCTCCTTACAC
>NC_059292.1:34729042-34739042 GCF_017591435.1 Portunus trituberculatus
CTCTCTCTCTCTCTCTCTCTCTCTCTCTCTCTCTCTCTCTCTCTCTTAATTTACCACCTTAATAACGAACTACATAAGGAACGCGCTCCATTGAATCACTAACAAGGGCCGGCAGGGTTCATCGTAAAAGTGAGGAAAGATGCTCTCCTCCTCCTCCTCCTCCTCCTCCTCCTCCTCCTCCTCCTCCTCCTCCTCCTCCTCCTCCTCCTCCTCCTCCTCCTCCTCCTCCTCAAGTGTTCTATTTCTATCATTAATCATTCTAACGTGAAAAGGAATAATGGATTTAAGATTACACTCAAACACTTCAAATCGCAAGGGGGGAAGCACTTCTTTAACAGAATAAGCTTCCTTCAGAAACTGTAAACAGGATATCTATTGCATCATTCAAAAATAAGATTAACAGTTATTTATAAGTTAATCTCCTGAAAGCTCTTCTCCGTATAATTACACACGTGACTCCTAACGATATCACTGTTTGGTTTTTCCAGATAGACGTGTAGTGTTCACAGTAGCAAGCCAGTTTTTCTATACAGCATGATACTTTTTCCCGGGAATGGTGGGTGGGGAGGAGCCTTATCCTGTGCTGTCCACAGTCTCTTCCCTGTAGTTAGTTAGAAGTGGTTACGGGGATATCAAGGAGGGACCAAGGATGCCAGTCATTTGTCAGTGATTCCGTACCAAGGGAGTTTAAAGGATGCTTGTGATTTTGTAGGATGACAGATTCCGTGGCTGTCAATGGGGAACCAAAGGATGCCAGTGATTGTGTGGCTACCAAGGAGGGACCAAAGGATGCCTATGATTATGGGGATACCAAATGGAGAACCAAAGGATGCCATTGATCGTGTGGATAGCAACGGCGCCTCAAAGGATGACTGGTTCTGTGGATACCAAGTGGGTGGGGTGTGACGGTGAAAATGTGGAACTCTCGATCTTAATGGACGTCAAAGGGAAGAAAATCTGTTCCACTTCGCTCACCTCTTTGCCAACCAAGACACCCTCCACCTACGACCAGCTGTTACTGCTTCCTCCTCCTCCTCCTCCTCCTCTTCATCTTCCAAATTCGTCCTCTAATCCATCATTCTATTATTTACCTCGTTTTCACTTTGTTTTTCTCTTGTTATTTTCCATCTACCTTTATCTTTCCTCCTCCTACAGCTCCTTCTCCTCCTCCTTCACCTCCTCCTTTTTCTTCTCCTCCTCCTTCCTCCCCATCCTATCACAAATTATTTTCTTATACTTGTTTTTTTTTTTCGCCTCATCCATTTCTTCTTATTTTTCTTATTCGTCCTACTTCTTTCTCCTCGCACTCCTCCTCCTCCTCCTCCTCCTCCTCCTCCCTCTTCCTCTTCCTTTTTCTCTTCCTCCTCCTCCTCCTCCTCCTCCTCCTCCTCCTCCTCCTCCTCCTCCTCCTCCTCCTCCTCCTCCTCTTCCTCTTCCTCTTCCTCTTCCTCTTCCTCCTCCTCCTCTTCCTCTTCCTTTTCTCCTCCTCCTCCTCTTCCTCTTCCTTTTCTCCTCCTCCTCCTCCTTTTCTCCTCCTCCTCCTCCTCCTCCTCCTCCTTTTCTCCTCCTCCTCCTCCTCCTCCTCCTCTCCTCCTCCTCTTCCTCTCCTTTTCTCCTCCTCCTCCTCCTCCTCCTCCTCCTCCTCCTTTTCTCCTCCTCCTCCTTCCTCTTCCTTTTCTCCTCCTCCTCTTCCTCTTCCTTTTTCTCCTCCTCCTCTCTCCTCTTCCTTTTCTCCTCCTCCTCTCCTCCTCCTCTTCCTCTTCCTTTTCTCCTCCTCCTTCTTCCTCTTCCTTTTCTCCTCCTCCTCCTCCTCCTCTCCTCCTCCTCTTCCTCCTCTTCCTTTTCTCCTCCTCCTCCTCTCCTCTTCCTTTTCTCCTCCTCTTCCTCTCCTCCTCCTCTTCCTCTTCCTCTTCCTCCTCCTCCTCTTCCTCTTCCTTTTCTCCTCCTCCTCTTCCTCTTCCTTTTCTCCTCCTCCTCTTCCTCTTCCTTTTTCTCCTCCTCCTCCTCTTCCTCTTCCTTTTTCTCCTCCTCCTCCTCTTCCTCTTCCTTTTTCTCCTCCTCCTCTTCCTCTTCCTTTTTCTCCTCCTCCTCTTCCTCTTCCTCCCTCCTCCTCTTCCTCTTCCTTTTTCTCCTCCTCCTCTCTCCTCTTCCTCTTCCTTTTCTTCCTCCTCCTCCTCCTTCCTCTCCTCCTCTTCCTCCTCCTCCTCCTCCTCCTCTTCCTCTTCCTCCTCCTCCTCCTCCTCCTCCTCCTCCTCCTCCTCCTCTCCTCCTCCTCCTCCTCCTCCTCTTCCTCTTCCTTTTCTCCTCCTCCTCCTCCTCCTCTTCCTCTTCCTTTTCTCCTCCTCCTCCTCCTCCTCCTCCTCTTTTCTCCTCCTCCTCCTCCTTCCTCTTCCCTTTTCTCCTCCTCCTCCCTCCTCCTCTTCCTCTTCCCTTCCCTTTTCTCCTCCTCCTCCTCCTCCTCTTCCTCTTCCCTTTTCTCCTCCTCCTCCTCCTCCTCCTCTTCCCTCTCCTCCTCTTCCTCTTCCCTTTTCTCCTCCTCCTCCTCCTCCTCCTCTTCCTCTTCCCTTTCCTCCTCCTCCTCCTCCTCCTCTTCCTCTTCCCTTTTCTCCTCCTCCTCCTCCTCCTCTTCCTCTTCCCTTTTCTCCTCCTCCTCCTCCTCCCTCATCCTCTTCCCTTTCCTCCTCCTCCTCCTCCTCTTCCTCTTCCCTTTCCTCCTCCTCCTCTTCCTCTTCTTCCTTTTCTCCTCCTCCTCCTCCTCTTCCTCTTCCCTTTTCTCCTCCTCCTCCTCCTCCTCTTCCTCTTCCCTTTTCTCCTCCTCCTCCTCCTCCTCTTCCTCTTCCCTTTTCTCCTCCTCCTCCTCCTCCTCCTCCTCTTCCTCTTCCTCTTTCCTCCTCCTCCTCCTCCTCCTCCTCCTCCTCCTCTTCTTCCCTTTTCTCCTCCTCCTCCTCCTCCTCTTCCTCTTCCTCTCTCCTCCTCCTTTCCTCTCCTCCTCCTCCTCCTCCTCCTCTTCCTCTTTTTTCTCCTCCTCCTCCTCCTCCTCTTCCTCTTCCCTTTTCTCCTCCTCCTCCTCCTCCTCTTCCTCTTCTTCTTCTCCTCCTCCTCCTCTTCCTCTTCCTCTTCTCCTCCTCCTCCTCCTCCTCCTCTTCCTCTTCTTCTTCTCCTCCTCCTCCTCCTCCTCCTCTTCATTTTCTCCTCCTCTTCCTCCTCCTCTTCCTTTTTCTTCTCCTCCTCTTCTCTCCTCCTCTTCCTTTTTCTCCTCCTCTTCCTCCTCTTCCTCCTCCTCCTCTTCTTCCTTTTTCTCCTCCTCCTCCTCTTCTTCCTTTTCTCCTCCTACTCCTCTTCTTCCTTTTTCTCCTCCTACTCCCTCCTCTTCCTTTTTCTCCTCCTCATCCTCTCATCCTCCTCCTCATCCTCCTCCTCCTCCTCCTCCTCTATCCCTTTTCTTTCTTTGTCGTTATTTCTGACAGCCGCAGTCCCACAGATTCTCTCTCTCTCTCTCTCTCTCTCTCTCTCTCTCTCTCTCTCTCTCTCTCTCTCTCTCCTCTCTCTCCCTCCAACAACTGCAATAACAATAATAATAATAATAATAATAATAATAATAATAATAATAATAATAATGGTAAGGAAAAAATCACAAATATAAATTACTGAAAAGGTGCAATTCTTTTGATCTGATTTTCTTGGCTTCTCTCCACTGTACCCCCCCTCCTCTTCCTCCTCTTCCTCCTTCTCCTCCTTCTCCTCCTCCTCCTCCTTCTCCTCCTCCTCCTCTCTCCTCCTTCTTTCTCTCCTTCTCCTCCTCCTCCTCCTTCTCCTCCTCCTCCTCCTTCTCCTCCTCCTCCTCCTTCTCCTCCTCCTCCTCTCTCTCTCGCTTCCTACCTATATGACTTTCTCTTCTGCAACACTTCTCGTCTTTAAAAAGAAAAAAATATAATGAAATGTTCTGAATCACAAAATTAGAATGTGCGTGCGTGAGCTCTCTCTCTCTCTCTCTCTCTCTCTCTGTGTGTGCTCTCTCTCTCTCTCTCTCTCTCTCTCTCTCTCTCTCTCTCTCTCTCTCTCTCTCTCTCTCTCTCTCTGTCTATCTGTCTCTGTCTTTCTTCCGTCACTCACATAGTACATAAAATAAGAACACTATCACACACACACACACACACACACACACACACACACACACACACGCCGAGTACAAACAAGCCACCACGGCAACAAGTCACCAGATGAGCGCGGATAAAAGAGCGAGGTGTGGGAAGCTCTAAATAGTTTTAAATAAATATCATGAAATTTAATTCCAATGGCGAGATTAATATAAACGGTAAATGAATTTCATATCGTGATTTTTTTTTTTTTCCGCAGTGATTTATGATTAGACCAAAAATTCACCCACTAAATTTTATTATTACTATTACTTTATTATTAATTTTCCTATTATTATTACTATTATTATTATTATTATTGTTCTTGTTATTACTATTATTATTATTATCATTACTATTATTACTACTACTACTATTACATATCTATTCTAGAGAGAGAGAGAGAGAGAGAGAGAGAGAGAGAGAGAGAGAGAGAGAGAGAGAGAGAGAGAGAGAGAGAGAGAGAGAGAGAGAGAGAGAGAGAGAGAGAGAGAATTATAAGAGTGACAGGCAGAGACAGAAACATGACAGGCAGAGACACAAACAGAGAGACAAAAAAGAGACAGACACAGACAGGTAGAGAGAGAGACAAATAGACAGACACCAACAGACATACAGACAGACAGGCATCAACAATCAAAAAGCGGCGCATCAGTAACTAGTGAGTGGGAGGCTGTCATGCAGTATTATAAAACACGCATACATATACACCTGCCTCCATTCCCGTGACTTGACGCATGATTGACACCCTCATCCTGACGTACGTGTGTGTGTGTGTGTGTGTGTGTGTGTGTGTGTGTGTGTGTGTGTGTGTGTGTGTGTGTGTGTGTGTGTGTGTGTGTGTGTGTGTGTGTGCGTGTGTGTGCGTGTGTATAGCCGCTACAGTAACTACACCTAACCAACCAGGTACGATATATCAGGATACATCGTCACACTACAAAAGTTAGTTTTCACGAGATCAGCGAGACGCGAGGCGAGGAAGAAATATTAGTGGTACACATTGCCATTATTGACACATACATAGATAAATAAATCAGAACTGGTGTGAAGACAGGTGGTCATGGAAGAGTAAAGGAAATATTAGCACTACACATATTTGATGATGCATATGTGTCGCGTAGTGTGAAGTTTTTGTGGGGGCGGAGAGAAGAACAAGATCAAAACCAGAAACAAGACCTTTATGGGGACTGGCAACTGAGTGAGCCTTTTTTTTATTATTATTTTTATTATTTTTTTGTTGGCCAGTTGTTCCCTCTTACATAAAAAAGAAATGCAAATACGTATAAAAATGGATATGGAAACAAACAGGCACACAGAAAAAAAATTAAAAGTTTTGTTTCATGTAGTGGGCCTTTTTTATCGCTTTCCTGTTGATTCTAGACCTAAAAATAAGAAATAAATGAACAGATAAACATACAGACAATTAATGGAAAATAGTATGACTCACAAACCCTTTAGACATGATAGTCAGTCCGTCAGTCTACAAACTCACCAAAGGTACCGATTACTCCGCTCTCGGAATAGAAAAAATAATAAAAAAACAAAAACTTCAAGGCAAACATTACTTTATTCCCTCCTGTGCTGTATATCCGTTGTTCACGAGGCAGCACTGCGATGTTAACAGCCACCAGTGAAATATGGCCAAACAATACTGTGCAGGGGAGATTCATTTACTTCATTTAAAAGCAGCTATGAAATAATAAATACGAGTTGATTTGACGGACCACTACCACTACCACCACACCACACCACCACCACCACCACCACCACCAATACTCCTACGACCCGTGACGCAACAAACGGACTACATTTTTTTTTTTTTTTCCAGGATCTACACATTTTTCTTTTTCTCTCCCAGTGACATGACGCCCGAGAACAAAGAATACAATAAAGTCGCCGCCTCAGCAACACGCCAAACAGGTCCCTGTGAAAGGCGCGGCTTGAGAGAGAGAGAGAGAGAGAGAGAGAGAGAGAGAGAGAGAGAGAGAGAGAGAGAGAGAGAGAGAGAGAGAGAGAGAGAGAGAGAGAGAGAGAGAGAGAGAGAGAGAGAGAGAGAGAGAGAGAGAGAGAGAGAGAGAGAGAGAGAGAGTGCGTGTGTGTGTGTGTTCAAGCGGGGATGCAGAGAGAAATAAGGCAAGGAAGGGACGAGAAAGGGGTGAGAAAAGGACAAGGAAGGGAAAAGGACAAAAATAGGGATAGGAGAGCCAGGGAGAGGAAGAGGAGGAAAACAAGAGTGCAAACAGGGAAGGGGACACGAGTAGGACATGGTTAAGAAGGGAAGGGAGGCCAAAGAACAAGAGATGAGGCAGGTAAGTGGACAAGGGAAGAGGGGGGAAGAGGAGGAAAGGGAGAGAGGGAACAGGAACAAGGCAGGGAGGCAGTGACCAGGAAGAGAACATGGGACAGTAATCAAGGACCGGTAATCAAGAGAGCCAGTTTTCAGTTCACGTCTGAGCAAAACACTTCTCCTTAATCAACACACACACACACACACACACACACACACACACACACACACACACACACACACACACACATACCACCTCCACCTCCACCTCCTCTTCCAACGATTGCTGTTCATTAAGGAAAATTGTGAACCATTAAGGAAAAAATAACTTCTCAGCTAAGAATTTTAAACTTGGAAAATATGCATACGTACTTTCTGAGTTTCTTTTTCTTTCCTTTTTCTTTTGTTTTCTTCATAATAAACATTCCTATTTCATTTTGCAATCGTACACAGAGTTACAGAATTTCTATTTGCTTTTTATATATCATTCCTTTTTTTTTTCTTTTTTAATCACCAAAAACAGTTTAGTCCTTTCCAGTGGGTTCCTTTCTTCTTCTTCTTCTTCTTTTCTCTCCTCTCCATCACCACCTTCTCCTCCTCCTCTTCCTCCTGCTCTCTTCCTTTCGTGATATCTTGAGTCTCCTACAACAAAATATAATGTCTTAGCAGAGACGCCCGTTAGAACCAAGAAGTCTCCTGTTTGCTGTTCCTTAGTACCCATGTGTGTTCCTCCTCCTCCAGCCTTCATCTACGCCATCTTACCTCCCCCGCTTTATCTTAGCCACTATAATGCAGCCTTGTTAAGACCTAAAACTATGTTCCTGTATGTTCTTTCTTCGTGTTCCTTAGTGTTTCTCCTCACTTCCTTCCCTTCCTCCTTTACACCCCACCGCGGTTTTCATCAACAAACTAACTACTTCACCAAGATCCCTGCTCCTCCTCGCTCCTGTCCTCCTAATAAGTCTTGCTGAAGCGTAACGTAAACTCGAAAGATCTCATCATCTCCCTTCCTCACCTTACCCAGCGGCGGCTCCCACACCTGTACCCCAGTAAAGTAATAAGGTGCTCTTCATACAAAATATCCAGTGCACTTTTTTGTTTTTTTCTCACGTTCATGTACAGTGCTTGGAAAGGTGTGTGAAGGAGTGACGTTTGTGCTGTAGGAAAGGTATGTGAAGGAGTGACGTGTGCGCTGTAGGAAAGGTGTGTGAAGGAGTGACGTGTGCGCTGTAGGAAAGGTGTGTGAAGGACTGACGTGTGCGCTGTAGGAAAGGTGTGTGAAGGACTGACGTTTGTGCTGTAGGAAAGGTGTGTGAAGGAGTGACGTGTGTGCTGTAGGAAAGGTGTGTGAAGGAGTGACGTTTGTGCTGTAGGAAAGGTGTGTGAAGGAGTGACGTTTGTGCTGTAGGAAAGGTGTGTGAAGGAGTGACGTTTGTGCTGTAGGAAAGGTGTGTGAAGGAGTGACGTGTGTGCTGTAGGAAAGGTGTGTGAAGGAGTGAGGTTTGTGCTGTAGGAAAGGTATGTGAAGGAGTGACGTTTGTGCTGTAGGAAAGGTGTGTGAAGGACGTGCTGTAGGAAAGGTGTGTGAAGGAGTGACGTGTACTGTAGGAAAGGTGTGTGAAGGAGTGACGTGTATGCTGTAGGAAAGGTGTGTGAAGGAGTGACGTGTGTGCTGTAGGAAAGGTGTGTGAAGGAGTGACGTTTGTGCTGTAGGAAAGGTGTGTGAAGGAGTGACGTGTGTGCTGTAGGAAAGGTATGTGAAGGAGTGACGTGTGTGCTGTAGGAAAGGTGTGTGAAGGAGTGACGTTTGTGCTGTAGGAAAGGTGTGTGAAGGAGTGAGGTTTGTGCTGTAGGAAAGGTGTGTGAAGGAGTGAGGTGTGTGCTGTAGGAAAGGTGTGTGAAGGAGTGACGTGTGTGCTGTAGGAAGTAGGAAAGGTGTGTGAAGGAAACGGTGTGCTGTGGGAAAGTGTGTGTGAAGGAGTGAGGTTTGTGCTGTGGAAAGGTGTGTGAAGGAGTGAGGTTTGTGCTGTGGAAAGGTGCGTGTGTGCTGTAGGAAAGGTGTGTGAAGGAGTGACGTGTGTGCTGTAGGAAAGGTATGTGAAGGAGTGACGTGTGTGCTGTAGGAAAGGTATGTGAAGGAGTGACGTGTGTGGAAGGAGTGACGTGTGTGCTGTAGGAAAGGTGTGTGAAGGAGTGACGTGTGTGCTGTAGGAAAGGTGTGTGAAGGAGTGAGGTTTGTGCTGAAGGAGTGAGGTTTGTGCTGTAGGAAAGGTGTGTGAAGGAGTGACGTGTGTGCTGTAGGAAAGGTATGTGAAGGAGTGACGTGTGCTGCAGTAAGGCTAATCTCTAATTGATTGAGGTGGAAGGTATGAGTAAGCATCATATTCACAAATGTTTTACTCCTTACTACGACAATTTTCTAAGGGCACAGAGACGACTACCCGGGTTTTCATGACAGTTTCTCCTTTTAATTAAGTAGAGATCTTGCTAATCCAGTTTCTCCGTTTAATTAAGTAGAAATCTTGCCAATCCATCACCGGAAACATGAAAAAATACTCTTAAAAAGACACGAGCGCCTTCAACTAGACCCTTTGGAAAGCAGTGTGTGTGTGTGTGTGTGTGTGTGTGTGTGTGTGTGTGTGTGTGTGTGTGTGTGTGTGTGTGTGTGTGTGTGTGTGTGTGTGTGTGTGTGTGTGTGTGTGTGTGTGTGTGTGTGTGTGTGTGTGTGTGTGTGTGTGTGTGTGTGTGTGTGTGTGTGTGTGTGTGTGTGTGTGTGTGTGTGTGTGTGTGTGTGTGTGTGTGTGTGTGTGTGTGTGTGTGTGTGTGTGTGTGTGTGTGTGTGTGTCAAAAGACTAACATCAATCAATCAATAAATCAATCAATTAATCAATCAGTATCATCATCATCTATATCATCATCCTCATCACCA
This sequence comes from Portunus trituberculatus, assembly GCF_017591435.1. Taxonomy (NCBI): domain Eukaryota; kingdom Metazoa; phylum Arthropoda; class Malacostraca; order Decapoda; family Portunidae; genus Portunus; species Portunus trituberculatus. The sequence goes on from NC_059292.1 coordinate 34,738,395, forward strand.
CCTTCAATGATTACACCACAGACGAAAAAAAAAATATTAATCTTACCCTCTCCATCTCTATCCACTCTACTCAGCTGCGTCCGTCTATTCCAGTCCACCCAAGCAGAAAGATTAAAACAGAGAGGACACGCAGCACAATGCATAGGCACAACAGTACAGTCCCACTCACTTGATGAACTTCGTGGAGCAGGAGAGAAGATATGGTGAGAGAGAGAGAGAGAGAGAGAGAGAGAGAGAGAGAGAGAGAGAGAGAGAGAGAGAGAGAGAGAGAGAGAGAGAGAGAGAGAGAGAGAGAGAGAGAGAGAGAGAGAGAGAGAGAGAGAGAGAGAGAGAGAGAGAGAGAGAGAGAGAGAGAGAGAGAGAGAGAGAGAGAGAGAGAGAGAGAGAGAGAGAGAGAGAGAGAGAGAGAGAGAGAGAGAGAGAGAGAGAGTAACGGTGGGGAGCAGTGATATAGATCGGTCTGCTTCTGACAGCACAATTCGCCCAATCCAACGAGGAAAACAAGACCGCACTTTTCAAAATATCGAATTTCGTGTAACAAGCGGATAGGTGACAAAGACGAGACCGAGACCGAGAGAGAGAGAGAGAGAGAGTAAAAAGGTCACAGGCATTTGGGAGGAGAAGCACACGGTAGAAGTATTTGGAGAG
>NC_059292.1:34744042-34756542 GCF_017591435.1 Portunus trituberculatus
TGCGGCGTACAGGACGGTGCCTCCCTTCGCCCTCAGGCAGCAGAGGATCGCCAGTACCTACCCATTGGCATCTCCCTGCCTCACTCTGCCTCGCCTAAAGCAACTGTTCCAATGACAGGCTTCTCATCCTCGGCGTTAGGAAGCTTGTCCCCAGCACAGCATACAGCAGGGACGCTCCAGCACGCAGTCATGCAAGCAGGAAAAGCTAATATTTATAGTTGCCTGTCCTTCCTCGGCTCCCTGCGTGACAGCACAGTAGCCACCTGGGCTGAGTTGAAAAATGCACCGCGCCTCACGTGGAGACCAACATCACACATCCACTTGGCACTCCTCCGCCAGATTCAATTTAAATCTGAGTATCTCATCAAGGGCGCCCCTTCTCCTCCTCTCCCTCTTCCTGACAGACAGGTCGTGTCATCCGCCGTGACGGCAAGAGCGCCGAGTAAACAAACTTTCAGACATTGTCATCACGGATAGGAAAACCTGAGTGGCTATCTTTGTCGCGGCGTTGTTCCGCCTCTGCCCTCGCCCTCCAGGGGACGCGCTGATCGCCTCAATGAAAAACAATTAAATTTTCTATAATGTGTCTCATCATTGTGTAGATCATCATCCACTCGAAAATAAAATTAGATATTAAATACTACTAGTATAGCTTGAACCATCAGTTTGCACCTCAGTCTATTTCAACTCCTGTAGATCCAATTCCCAAGAACGGAAAACAAACAGAGAGGAAAGGAGGCAGCTGTTATGGGGTTTCCGGGGCCGCGGAGGGCAAGACGCAGCGGCCTGACCTAGACACCGCCGCTAACCCAGGCGCGCTGCCGGCCCTCCCGCCCAGGCCAGGCGAGCACCTCCTTCCTCCTGTCACTAGTAATTCCTGACGCATTTGTTCCCTCGAGGCTGAATCACCACGGAATGCGCCCCGCTGTGCAACTCAATTATTTTCTTTCTTCCCCCACAGACGCAAGACGAGGCAAAAGACAGTGACGCAAGAAGGACGAAAATATCGATATACTTTATAAGAGTGAATCAAGATCATTCAAACATAATCCAACTACGAGAAAAAAAAGACTGCAAATAACGAAAAAAAGAGAACATTAAAAACTTGGAAAATATGAGAGAGAGAGAGAGAGAGAGAGAGAGAGAGAGAGAGAGAGAGAGAGAGAGAGAGAGAGAGAGAGAGAGAGAGAGAGAGAGAGAGAGAGAGAGAGAGAGGCAATCAGTTTAGTCCCTGAGGTGGCGCGACACTCGCCTCTTGACAGCTGCATTTACGGCAAGAAAGAAAAAAAACAACAACACATGAAGGCAGAGGAGGCAGGCCACGCAGCTCATCACGCGGGAGGGAACTGTCGCGATGCACACCAAGAAAATTAATCACGAAACACAAGAAATAAAACTGCCACCGAGAGAGAGAGAGAGAGAGAGAGAGAGAGAGAGAGAGAGAGAAAATGTTACATCCCTTCATTCCATCATATAACCTAATCAAACCACATTCCTCAGAATACCAAGATACCTGTTTAATCATCAACCACCACCACCATCACCACCACCACCACCACCACTCTTCACTGCACCACCACCTTGAGGCTGAAATGAGGCCCTCCCAAGACACTAAAGGTGGCGGAACGTGCCTGCAGGGAAGGCTCAGAGGAGGATCAAAGGATAACACCCTCACCCTTGCCTCGCCCTTCTGAACCTCCTTCGCCATCACCTCCTGTAAGCTCCACATATTCCAGATCTTCCTAAAAAGAAGGAGGAAGAAAGGAAGATGCCTCGAGTCTAACTGTGGCTTTAACGGAGTCACCGCACGTCTCCAGGTAGGGCTCGGCTAATTAAGTGGCCTAGAACACGGGGGCAGGTAAAACTCTTGACTCTACCTTTCCGTTTCTCTCTTTTTATCCCCCTAACTCAAACATTTCCTGGTTTGTACACCGATTGCTACTGCGTCAGGACCGAGATGGGATGGGAGGGAGAAAGGATGGTGACTCTACCTTTCCGTTTCTCTCTTTTTATCCCCCTAACTCAAACATTTCCTGGTTTGTACACCGATTGCTACTGCGTCAGGACCGAGATGGGATGGGAGGGAGAAAGGATGGTGTCAGGAGGTGGGAGGGACGTGATGTGGATGCTGGAAGAAAGGCTAGGAGTGAAATTGGTGGTCTGAAAAGGAAGAGAAAGGATTTAGAAAGCACAGGGTTATGATGGAGGCGAAATGGTGGTGTTTGCATATGAGGGAAAGGGGAAAAAGTACTAAAGGAAAAATAATTATATCCTCCTCCTCCTCCTCCTCCTCCTCCTCCTCCTCCTCCTCCTCCTCCTCCTCCTCCTCCTCCTCCTCCTCCTCCTCCTCCTCCTCCTCCTCCTCCTCCTCCTCCTCCTCCTCCTCCTCCTCCTCCTCCTCCTCCTCCTCCTCCTCCTCCTCCTCCTCCTCCTCCTCCTCCTCCTCCTCCTCCTCCTCCTCCTCCTCCTCCTCCTCCTCCTCCTCCTCCTCCTCCTCCTCCTCCTCCTCCTCCTCCTCCTCCTCCTCCTCCATCCTCCTCCTCCTCCTCCATCCCTCCTCCTCCTCCTCCTCCTCCTCCTCCTCCTCCTCCTCCTCCTCCATCCTCCTCCTCCTCCTCCTCCTCCATCCTCCTCCTCCTCCTCCTCCTCCTCCTCCTCCTCCTCCATCCTCTCCTCCTCCATCCATCCCTCCTCCTCCTCCTCCATCCTCCTCCTCCATCTCCCTCCTCCTCATCCATCCCCCTCCTCCTCATCCTCCTCCTCCTCCTCCTCCTCCTCCATCCCCCTGACAGATTCCCCTTGACGCGTGACCAAATGAACATCTCTCCCCTCTTCCCAGCCCTTACCACATCACACCACTGCAATAATGACGAGCGCACCACAAACCAATGGCGTAGATGACAGAAATTAGAAATCCGGTCAGGTTAGGTCAGCGATGCAACACGAGCAACACAAGACTAGGGATATAACAAGGGTGGTTTGGACAAAATTCTTAGAAGTAGTCATAGTAGAAGCAACGGGTTTATGTTTGATTGTTCGACTCTTAAGTACCGTGACGCGTTTTCATATTTATTCTGCTTACAATTTAGTGATTTTATACAGCTTCAGAAATTTATGTGGAGGATGAAAATAGTGATGACTTGCTATCAATATTCTGACCTCCATAGATCCTTCCTCATGTAAGCAAAATGGTCTAATTATACCCAAAACTCATGGCAAAAATATCACATTACTGAAGACGTTAAATGAAAAAAAAACACATCGACCGAAGGAAATTGGTTCTCGAATAACGTGTTAGATGGACAGAGTAGAATCAACAGTCAGGTTGTTAGTATCGAGAAAAGGGGAAGCTTTAATATGTCATTTCTAAATTTATGGATAAGAATGTTAAATGAATATAAATAGATAAGTTTATATAGGAACTGCCACACTGGTTTCATGATGTTTCAAGTACTTCCTTATTTCATTCTTTTCATTTCATTCGTCAGTATTAAAAAACGCTTTCCTTTCTCAACATGACTATTCACAAAGGTTACAAAAATTAATGCCCCCCACGTAAGAGTGTTTCTCCTGCTAACAATGAAGAAACCTTATCAACCTGTCACTAGAACCCTCAAACACCCTTAATAAACCGGGTCACTTCAACTGAAACCTTATGAGAGTAACGGAGGTGAAGCGTATAAGAGTTTACGAACATAGTCCATTACAGAGAGCAGGTAATGCTTGAATAAATCTGAAAGGAATGTCTAAGAGGAAATGGTGAAGTCGAGGGGAAAATGTGCATTCTCGCTGCAAGAGGATCAAAGCAAGGGAAGAATGGCGGAAGAGAGAAGACTTAAGACTAGTGAAATACAACTCCATCGGCAGTGATAGTGAGGAGGGAGAGATGGCAGTGAGGAGCGTGAATAATTGAACAGGCGAGAAAGAGCGTCAATTCATCATTCAGTGACTTACCCAACGCAGCCATACAGTTATACCACACACACACACACACACACACACACACGAGAGAGAGCGAGAGAGCGAGACTGATGAGAGAATGATTCAGGTTTAGAAAGGAATTAGTGGAGTCAGGAAAAGAAAAGTGAAAGGAATGTGTGTGTGTGTGTGTGTGTGTGTGTGTGTGTGTGTGTGTGTGGAAAAGAAAAGTGTGTGTGGAATTGTGTGAGTCAGGAAAGTGTGTGTGTGTGTGTGTGTGTGTGTGTGTGTGTGTGTGTGTGTGTGTGTGTGTGTGTGTGTGTGTGTGTGTGTGAATAAGCAATGAAATTATCCTACTGTTATATCTCTATCTCTATCTCTATCTCTCTATCTCTCTATCTCTCTCTATCTCTCTCTCTATCTCTATCTCTATCTCTCTCTCTCTCTCTCTCTCTATCTCTCTCTCTCTCTCTCTCTCTCTCTCTATCTCTCTCTCTCTCTCTCTCTCTATCTCTAACAGCACAGGTATATATTACAGTTACGCGTCGCTGCATGACATTCTGGAGCGGGAGCAGCGTGACAGGAACAACCACCACCACCACCACCACAACACACTTGCAAGAGATTAGCTCCTGCCCGGGATAGATGTGTGTGTAAGATGTAATGGTCAAGGCGATGAAGCATTGCGGCACACGGAATTTGGAATGAGGGAAGGGAGGGAGGGAGGGAGGGAAGAAAGAAAAACCAAGAAAGAAAGAGAGGGAGGGCGGGAGGAAGGAAAGAAGAAAGGAAGAAAGAAAAACAAAGAAAGAAAGAAAGAGGGAGGGCGGGAGGAAGGAAAAAGAAAGGAAGGAAAATAAAGAAAAAAAACAGAAAAGAAAGTAAAAAAAGAAAAGAAAGAACCAGCCTAAAGCAAAACTCAATTAATCAATCAATAAATAAATAAATAAATAAATAAATAAAGCAAATAAAGGACCCACTGAGGTGCCGGTCCCTGAAAGTTTAGTTAACGCCCTGAATGACAGCTGCTGTTACCACGATGACAAGAACAGATGAATCTTGTCCGGAAAAAGAGAAAACAAGAAAATAATGGAAGCTACACGAAACCCGGCGAACCTACACGAGGCGGCCACTGAATAAAACCTAATTTCACGTATCATCCACACACGTAGAGAGAAAACAAGGATAAGGCAGGTTAAAGATAAGGCAAGGTTTAATAAGATATATTTCTCAGTTAAAAGGTAAGGCAAGGTTTAAAAGGATATATTTCGCAGGTTAGAGGTAAGGCAAGGTTTAAAAAAGATGTATTTCGTTAAAGTAAACACAACAAAGGCTATATAAACAAACATTACTACTATACGTGTCTGTCCTTGTATGAAACTTAACCTACTTACCCTTTGAATAAAACCTAATATCATCTCCACACGTAGAGAGGAAATAAAGGTAAGGCCCCGTGCAAGGTTAAAAAAGATGTGTTTCGTCCACGTCAACGCAAGAAAGGCTATAGAAACAAACATTACTACTGCACGTATCTGTCTTAGTATAAAACTTACCTACTTATCCTTTGAATAAAACCTAATATCATCCCCACACGTAGAGAAAACAAACATAAGACAGCGGTGCAAGGTTTTTTCGTCAAAGTAAACACAAACCTTACTACTGCACGTGTCTCTCCTAACTTTATCTACCAATCCCTTTAATAAAACCTAATATCACATACAATCCCCACACGTGGAGAAGAAAACAAAGATAAGGCAGTGTGCAAGGTTTAAAAGGTATATTTCGTCCACATAAACATAAGGAAAACTAAAAAAAAAAAAGCATGATTACTGCCCGTGTCTGTCTTTTTACATAACCTAACCTACCTGACCCCTTGAGTAAAGCCCACGTATCATCTCCACACGCAGAGAAAACAAAGATAAGACAGCGGTGTGAGGTTTAAAAGCTATAAAAAAACAAACACTACTAATCCATGTGTCTGTCCTCGTACAAAACCTAATCTACTTATCCCCCACGGAGGAGACAGAGATGAAGGAGGTAGGCGGCGCGGCGGTGCAGTATTGCGGTGAATCTCGCTTCCCGGTGCAGGAGTCGCGGCGAGGAAGCAAAAACGCATACCAGATAAAATTGCTCGCCAGGATTTAACGGTTCATGGATAAGCCTCGAGAAAGTCAGCCTTACGCGGCGGGACCTCAAGGCCGACATTACCTCGCGCCAACGTGTTCAAAGCATAAACAGGTAATTCTCTGTCTCCCAGCGAATTAGACCACGTAAAAAAGAATAGTAACTGGTTCATCTTGGGAGGGAGAGAGGGGGAGGAGTAAGCCAGCCCAGCCTGCACTCCCCAGCTCGTTACTGTGACCTGGGGCACCTCACCTGGGATTGGCAACACCACCACCTGACCGACTGCCGCCCCTCTCCCTTCCTCTTCCTCCTCTTCTTCTTCCTCTTCCTCACCCACATCTGGATGACGCCTCACTGCCAACGCCTTCCATACAAAGCGACGCCCTTTTCTCAAAAATGTCTCTCTCTCTCTCTCTCTCTCTCTCTGACACACACACACACACACACACACACACACACACACTAATGTACACAATTCCATGCACATATAAATAACACACACGAAACTCGTAATTGCTTTCCCATGTTCCTGCTGAATGTATGTTTGTATGTATGTACCCGCCAGTGCCACTCCCCCCGACCACCACCTCCCAGCTGCCGCCACACAATAGGGCGCAGCGCCGACTAATGGGCCCAGCACGTCTTTTCTCCTCAGTCCAGTGTTGTGTACCGGCGCCCCTCCTCCTCCTTCTGCACCTCCTCCCCGCGGTCACGCTTCCTCCCGCAGCCAGGCATCACAAAACAGGACACCCTTTTCTTTTATATGAAGCAAACGCACTCCCAGCAAACACTCAACTTTCAACACACGCGCGTGCACGTGAAATAAATCCCCTCACGAAAAATATAAATAAATGCCCAGTTTTATTTGTATTGTTATGAAGGTTCGTCAATTTTTTGTTATTTTTGAGGTACTTTTTGATTGTTATCTTTTGGGCCTGGCATCTTCTGTGGACCTTTTTTTTTATTTGTTATTTTGTTATCCTTGGCCAGAATCTCTCTCTCTCTCTCTCTCTCTCTCTCTCTCTCTCTCTCTCTCTCTCTCTCTCGCGGATGTGTGTGTGTGTGTGTGTGTGTGTGTGTGTGTGTGTGTGTGTGTGTGTGTGTGTGTGTGTGTGTGTGTGTGTGTGTGTGTGTGTGTGTAAGTTTGTTATTAGTCTACAGTGATGGGACATGACCTCCTTCGCCCTGCAAGTCACCCAGCACCTCACCCTCAACGCCGCCTCTCACCACCCGTCCTCGTTACCACCACAGAGGAAAACCCGAGTCACGAGTAACGGTAATCTGTCACAATGGTGTCTCTTGTGACCTGAGCACCAGCGTTCAGTTCCCTCTTCCCAAACTCACGATATTCAAGTGTCCCTCTGCCTCTCCCAACCTTCGCGCAATACAACGGTTTACACCATGAAGGGCTCGATGAAATGTCCTTTTCTATTTTCTTGTCTATTCAGCGAACAGCGGCCCGGTACACAGGCAACGGGGACAAGCGGGCCTCGCCACCATCTCAACTTCTACCAGGACGCCGCTCACTGTTCGCTGCTCGCTGGGCTGCAACAGGTGCCTCCTCCCTCCCCGCCCTCTCACTCTCACTTCCCTCCCTCCCTGCCTGCCTGCCTCCCTAACAGCCCGGGACGCGACAACAAAAGGAGAGCAATTCTCAAACTTTCACGCACTTCGGCATTGTAAATGTAATTACTTGACGTTATAATTTGCATTCTCCATACTTTTTTTATTTGTGTCGCTTTGCAGCAGATAACACCAAAGTGAGCTATTCCATGAGCTTTACCTGAACTCATCAGCAGATTGCCTTTACAGCAGCAGTACCACCAGCAGTACCAGCAGCAGCAGCAGCAGCGTTAAGATCGACAGCCATCACCATTACCGTGCCTACCTGCAAGTGGCGAGGCTATAATAAAACTGCAATACCCGACCCAATGAGCCAAAGTGCTCCATTTCCTGCCACATGAAGCGAGAGGCACGGGGAGATGTGGGCGACTCACGGAGTGCATGCACACTTGATACCACCAACTCACTCGGTAAGCGATGGGCGGCGTGACGGAGAGGAGGGCAGTGAGGCGGGAAGCAGGAGTGTTAGCGGCGATACAGGAGTGAGCAGAGACATACTAGACGAGCAGATGCTGGTGATAAGTAACGGCAAGACTCAAAGTACGGCGCTGAAATACAACATTACGTCTGCTGCTCTGCTAAAAACAGGGACCACATTCTGAAACGCTTAAACTGTTTTTCAAACACCGTAGATCTTCTCAAGGATAGTTTTCTACTTAACCGTGTGTCTGTGTCTGTGTCTGTGTCTGTGTCTGTGACTATGTATGTGTGTAGTTCTCAGTCCCGACAGCGGATGAATGTTAAGTAATTGAATCGATTTGTTGGTGGTGCGTGTAGCCTTTAAAACGGGAGCCCCTGACGTGTCTTCTCACTGTGTAGATCTCTCTCTCTCTCTCTCTCTCTCTCTCTCTCTCTCTCTCTCTCTCGAGATCTCTCTCTCGAGATCTCTCTCTCGAGATCTCTCTCTCGAGATCTCTCTCTCGAGATCTCTCTCTCGAGATCTCTCTCTCTCGAGATCTCTCTCTCTCGAGATCTCTCTCTCTCGAGATCTCTCTCTCTCGAGATCTCTCTCTCGAGATCTCTCTCTCGAGATCTCTCTCTCGAGATCTCGATCTCATTAACCAAAATTTACGTAATGTTCTTTTTTTCTCCGCAATTTCCTACACACTGCTCACGGAGAGGGACGCACTGACGGGATAGAAAGAGTGTCGGCATCAGCCGGGAAGGGGCCCTCACCATCACACTGGCCAGAGCACCAACAGTAAACAACACATCATCCCTATGAATCTCGGCTAATCTGACGGACGACCGAGGATTGACAATTAATGATAAGAAATAGCAGGCGAGGGAGTTAACGAGGCTCACTAACGCAAACGAGATGCTTTATGTAAATAACAGAGCAAAATAACACAGCCACCTCACGCCACACCACGTCCTACACGGCAAATAACAAACGCATTCTAAATCCTGAATTGAATATTATGCATGTAAGTTTTCGCTTTCTGTTCACGCGGGCTGTGGTTCATAGAGAGATGATTAGAGAGGCAATCAAACTTATGTCAAGGTACTGAAGGAGATAAATTTGATAAGAGGGAAGTATCAAGATATTTGCTCCTTAATTTTGGCCAACGGTTTTCTTTTTTCTAGAGAATCAGCACCTAAATGGGCTTTTTTTTTTTTTTTGCCCTTGGCTGGCCCTATCTCTTACATAAAAAAAAGGCAAATTATTCGCACTTTTTAAACCGAACACACACGTACAAACTTTCAATCATAATCAGTCAACTTGGGATACAGAGCGTGAGAAAAGAAGGAGATGACAAGAAAGGCAACTGTGACTAGAAGCGAATGGAGAAAGTGTCTGGTTCATATGTAAATCTTGAGACAAAGGCGTGCAAAACAACGGCCAGAATGACACATCAGCAGACCAGAGCCACGCAGGCGTTTCCCAGCCGCGGCCACAGACAAGATCCCCGTGACAAACACAAACAGGTGAAGGCTTCCTGCTTGATGTTTACAGCGCCTCCTTGGTCATGTAAGGTTTGTAAAGTGTTAACAGATTTTGTGTCTCTTGAACTGGAGATGGATGCCAGAAGCGTGAATGAAACCCGGCCACGTGCAGAGGTAAACATCGTGGGGCAATAAAGAAACGTGTGGTGAGTGAGAAAAAAAAAATCTAGTAAGGTAGAGAAAAAAAAAAAGTGCGGCTCACATGAATGAAAATGTATCTCTCTATCTCTATCTCTCTCTCTCTCTCTCTCTCTCTCTCTCTCTCTCTCTCTCTCTCTCTCTCTCTCATCCCGTGAGTAAAAAATTTAGTACTGAACACCCCACGATCTATATGTGTGTGTGTCTGTGTGTGTCTGTGTGTGTCTGTGTGTGTCTGTGTGTGTCTGTGTCTGTGTGTCTGTGTGTCTGTTTAAGTCGCACCATTCGTCACCATTTCGTCACTTGAACTTAAGTAAACCTCCTCTTGGCAAATCATCGGTGAGGTAACAACGCGCATTAACACAGCACCGTTATGTACATGCACTGCTGCCACTCCTGTCACACGCAGCTTTTCTCCTTTACGATGTTCTTTCTCTCTTCTCATTTTTCCTAATAGCGGACAATCATGCGGAGGGCTGAGGGACGGCGCGGGCTCCATCTAACTAATGTTCCAGGCTCTCGCTGGTGATACAAGTAAACAAGGAGACAAAATCACGAGGCATTTTAATTTTGCCTAAGTCACCTTCACCTTGCTGACCGATGTCCATATACTGAAACACTACTACGCCTCTCCTTCAGTACATTCAAAGGCTCTACTGGAAGCTACACGGGTTTTCAAGGATGTTTCTTATGGTTATAGTGACGGGTTAACTAGATTCCTACAATTTTAACAAGGGGAAACACTTTTGAGAATCCGGCTTATCTGTTACATTTAAAATCTCTCTCTCTCTCTCTCTCTCTCTCTCTCTCTCTCTCTCTCTCTCTCTCTCTCTCTCTCTCTCTCTCTCTCTCTCTCTCTCTCTCTCTCTCTCTCTCTCTCTCTCTCTCAGTAAAACACACGAGCTTCAATAGTCATGGTGGTAGATCAAAGTGTTTAATTTGTCAATCTTTCATTTTACTATTACTGCAACTACTACTATGTTAAACTATGGAACTCCCTGCCTGTCTCTGTGCTTATATATGTCCTTTAACCTGAACCGCTTCAAACTGTTCCAAAATGTTTAAGAATACGGGATCTACGTTTAAAAAGTTTGAATACCACGTTACGCCCACCAGCAGGTACACGCCCAGTCGTTACATAGTTACACAACATTAAGTATTACGTAATGACTGCCACACACACCATTGTTGACAAAAGTAAAGCGTGATGACGACATAAAAGTAAACAGTATCATGCACAGCAAATTAAGGCAATGAGGATTTTTTTTTTTAAGTTATGAGCCACGGGTAAATATAAAAGATAAACACTCTCTCTCTCTCTCTCTCGCTCTCGCTCTGAACACCGCAGCAAGCAAGCCTCCCTGTGCCTCACCCTCTAGCACTCCTAATGGCCTTTTAATCACTTGATCACTTAAATCGAGGCACTTTGTTCGAAGATTCCTGTGAGTTTCTGAACGCTGCGAGTTGAGAGGAAGCTTGTGGAGGTCAGGCAAGGAGGGAATATAAGACCTACAGGCTGGAAGGATGGGTGTGGTAGGCTGTAGAAAGAGTTTATATATAAGACCTGCAGGTTGAGAGGGAGAATGGGAAAGCTTGCAGTCAGTATATAAGTTGTACAGCCTGGAAGGAAGGTAAGGGAAGGCTACTGGAAGGCTACATAAGAGCTGGAAGTTGTGAGTCGGGTGGTCACGAGAGGACTTACTGATACACACGGACGAAGTTGAGCATTGGCGTGCCTTGTAGTACTCACCTTGCAGCAGTGAAGACAACACACACCTCCTGCAATGACACAAAGAAAGGTTAGTGGATTGAGGTGGTGATAATATTAATGATAAAAATAATAATAATAATAATAATAATAATAATAATAATAACAATAATAATAATAATAATAATGCTTCTTGAGAAGTAGTGATAATTGATATTACAGCATCAATGGTTATGCAGGAGGAGGAGGAGGAGGAGGAGGAGGAGGAGGAGGAGGAGGAGGACACACAGAAACAAACAGACACGATTTATCTCTTTCACTCCCAGTCACAAAAACATCCACCACCACAACCACCACCACCACCACCAATACCGCAACCTACACGGTGCTCTTCATAAACATAAACCCCCTTAAGAAGTAAACGTAGCTCGCTGGACCACCTGCCGTGAGTGGGCGGCGTCCCCTCGTCCACTCACCGCAAACACAACCACTTCCTTCATCCCTCCGTCAGCAAGACACCACAGCAACCCTCCCACCAAGACACGTCCCCGCCAGCGCCGCCACACTGCTCACCGCCTTGCCCTTCACGCCTGCTGCCCCGACACACTTCCCACTTTCCCTCTCTTTCTCTCTCCCCGTGTCTCCTCGTTTCTCCCCTCCTCACCTCATACCCCAGCCACTACACGCCGCTTTCCTTTTATTCTTTTCATCCACACAAGCACCTTCACTCCGCACTTCCAACCTAACTCCTTTGTTCCGTCCTTCCCTCCCTCCTTTCCTGCCAAGTAACTTCATCAAGCATTTCTAAAATTGCTTTTCCTGATTTCATTTGGACTTCTGCTCGCTGTCTGCGCACTTTTCTCCCACAAAAACTACTTTTTTTCACTTGTTACGGCGACACACACTCGTCACTTTAGAACGCCGACTCATACAGGAGATATAAAAGAACACGTAATCATGAATGTGGGTACAGGTGGAAATGGGATAGGTAACGTCTACCACGTGGAGAACTGTTGGCTTCTTGCAGCTTCCCCTACTTTCT
>NC_059292.1:34759042-34764042 GCF_017591435.1 Portunus trituberculatus
AGAGAGACAGAGAGAGAGACAGAGAGAGAGAGAGAGAGAGAGAGAGAGAGAGAGACAGAGAGAGAGAGAGAGAGAGAGAGAGAGAGAGAGAGAGAGAGAGAGAGAGACAGAGAGAGAGACAGAGAGAGAGAGAGACAGAGACAGAGACAGAGACAGAGACAGAGAGACAGAGAGACAGAGAGACAGAGACAGACACATACACAGAGATATAGAGGCAGAGAGACTGCGAGCACACCATCCTCCTGTCCTCCCCGGCTGACTCACCACTAAGCTGGGGCGCGTGGTGAAGGGCCAAGGTCATCGTGCTCAAGGTAAACTAAACTCATCGTGTGAAATTCCAAGGGGCCCATCACTTCCTGTTGCCTGTTGTGTTTGTCATGTGCTTGCTGCGTCCGTCTCTATTGCCGGAGTGTACGAGGAGACGCAATTCCCAGAGAAGATTAGACACGTGTATGGATGATGAATGGAAAGAGGCATGCTTTATACAGGTGTGTGTTTATAATGTCTTATTTCCGGTGCCTCTCCTTACTTTCCTCTTCACAGTCAGTTCCACGTTAGCCTAAGCCACTCCCTGCTCAAATCTCCCCCCCTTAACCACTTCCATACTGGGATACGTTTTTACCTTGAGATCTGTGTACGATTAGGCCATTTTATTGACATTAGGAAGGGTCAATGGAGGTCAGAAGATTTAAGGCCACACTCTTCACTATTCTAATGCCTCACATGAGTTTCTGAAGCTGTATAAAGTCACCAGATAGTAAGTAGAATAAATATCGAAACGCGGCATGGTACTGAAAGGATTAAACAGCCTCATCTCACGCATATATAGCAGAAAACAATAGGACAGCCGCTTGGATAGGACTGACGCACATAAGCTGTTAGGATAAAGAGGAGGGGAAGGAGGAAAGCATGAACTGTAGAGGAGACAAGGGAGGAGAGAGCGAGCATAGAGTAGAACATTTTTAGTCAGAATTCAAACTCCCACGTCATGAACCACGAGAGAAACCAGAGCTGGGGAAAGGGTGAAACAAAACAAAAAACAAAAATACATACATACATCAATCGAAAACACAAACAACTGTCACGGGTTATACCAATCGATGTTGAAAAAAAGGGAAAAACAAAGGCAATATGTATATTTGGAGAGTGGCACGGCGACTGTTACGCGACCACTGCAGTCACTCCCGCACGTCAACTGATGGACACAAGCCTCGACTGACTGACGGACGGGACGGGACGGGATGGGATGGAGGGGCGGTAGGGAGAGTAGACAGAGGAGGGAATGGAGAAGTAGCAATGAGGGAATGGAACACGGAGAAGGGATGGAGAGAAAATGGGTAGGCTGGAGGGGATGAGGCAGAGAGATGAGGAGAAAAGGTAAAGGCACGGAGGGAGGGATAGGTAAGTTGGGGAGAATAGGATACAAAAATGGGGGAGGAGAATGGAGAAGTAGCGATGGGGAATGGAACATGGAGATGGAATGGAGAGAGAATGGGGAGACAGGGGAGGATGAGACAGAGATGAGAAGAAAAGATAGGAACACGGAGGAAAGGATAGATACACTGTGGAAAATAGGATAAAGAAGCCATGAAAGGAGAGGATGTTTGAGAAAGAAAGGTAAGGAATGGGTAGCCTAGAACAGAATGGAATGAGGTGGTGAGGAAGGAGAAAGACTGCACTAAGAGGAATGACTAGGCTGGCTGGGTAGGATGTGGTGAGAGGAGAAGGAGAAAAGGAAGGAAGTAGCAGTGAGAGGAATGACTAGGCTGGGCAGGATGGGATGAAGAGGAGAGGAAAGAGAAGTAATGGAAGAATGTTAAGGCATAGTAGGATGGGAGGAATAGGTAAGGAAGGAGAAGTACCAGAGGAATGGTTGGGATATGTAGGAGAGGGGAGTAGGAATGCGTAGGCTAAGGAAGGATGCAGTGAAGAGGTGAGGAGGGAGAAGCAGTAATGAGAGGAATGCTTAGACAGGACGGTAAGAAGAGACGAACTAAGTGGTGGTTACTCCGGTAGAGAAGACAAAGTAAACACCACAACATCTGGCCAGTGTCCTGCGCGAGAGGCCCCATACCCTGCGTGACTCACTGAGGACCGTATTTAGAAAGGCTTTACTCACAACGATTACTTTCAAGGGTCACGGAGATGATTAGCGGGGTTTTTACGAGTGTTTCTTCAACTAATAATGTAGAAATTTTGTCCTTCTGCCTCTAGAACCACAAAATCACCTTAAAAAAAACTCCTTTAAATTTAAGTAAAGCCTTTTGAAATGGTGAAAGTGAAGTACAGAAGTGTTTGAGAATACGAGTTTAAGTTTCCTCCCAGCGCCCCGTCAGGTGGTGCCTCCTCCCTCATCAAATCCACCCACCCCCTGCCTCACCCCGACACACCCCCACGCCCCGTTCCTCACACGCCTCATGGATCATCTCAGCTCTGATAAACCTGAAAAAAAAAACTTCACGAACTCTGGTGAGGAAAAACTTTACGATCAATTAAGGACGTTCGTTGCACAAAGATTGACAGATAGACAAACGGACAAACAAACACACAGAGAGAGAGAGAGAGAGAGAGAGAGAGAGAGAGAGAGAGAGAGAGAGAGAGAGAGAGAGAGAGAGAGAGAGAGAGAGAGAGAGAGAGAGAGAGAGAGAGAGAGAGAAACGCCCCGTGTCTATCGCAAAGCTTCCTAATTAACGGTGTAAGGCCTGCTGGGATTCCTGGCAATACTTTCTGATCGCATTTCTTTCTGGAACCTTTGAAAAAAAAAATAAAATAAAAGGAAAAAAAAGAAGAAAGAACGGTAGAAAAAACTATAGCCAAGCAAAAAATCTGAATCGTTGAGAAAGAAAGGAATTTACTAAGAAACAAATGACTATCGCGCGCGCGAGAGAGAGAGAGAGAGAGAGAGAGAGAGAGAGAGAGAGAGAGAGAGAGAGAGAGAGAGAGAGAGAGAGAGAGAGTGGAATTAGAATGGGAATGAAAGCAGCGGAAAGAATGAAAATTGCACAACGACTTCTTGCAAGATAATCAGGAGCCCTGGGATGAGATAAATGAGAGGAGGCTTCTGGAGCGAAAGAAGAAATAAGACAACTTATGAAACGCCTCTTTAAATCCTTCGCTGCTCTTTCCACATCATTACTTCATCGCAAATCATTCGGAAATTCCTTTTAAAACCATAACACTAACTGGAACCTGCAAAATTCACTCTTGTATTCTTTCTTTTTGTTGGTCTTGCTTGTAAAAATAACGCCTAGTGTTCTCAGTGTCATATCGCCTCGGTGGTGCAATGGTTAGCGAATCGGGACACAAATCAGTGGGCACCGGTTCGAATCCAGGCAGTCGGGGGTAAAGCTCAGCCAGATGCCTTGCCTTCTTTCATGCGAGACAATAAATGGGCTTGTTCCGACGTTAGAAAGACTGTAGCTAAATAGATAGATAGATATTTCATTGACCACAAGCAAATATTACAGTTACAGGAGGACTTGAAGGTATGGTCCATCAAAATGTTTTCAATAAGAACTTGTAAAAATGGTTTGAAACAGAATAAAATTTGAAACACATAAAATACACTCATACTAACGGTTGACTAATTCTAACACCAGTCAGTCAGTCACGAGGCGCAGTCCTAATCTATTACACTAGAAGAACCAAACACAAAAACAATATAAATAACAAATAACTACCTGGGAAGAACTGGGATAGGTAAAACTGTGGAAATCCGAATGTTTCAGTAGCCATGCGCCGCTGTTTAACCCCTTCAGTACCATGACGCGTTTCTATATTCATTCTGCTTGCTACTCATACTTGGTGGTTTTATACAGCTTCAGGAACTCATGTGGGGGATTAAAATAGTGAAGACCGTAGCTATTAATCCTCTGACCTCCACAGACCCTTCCTAGTGTCACAAAAATTATCTAATCATACACATATCTCAAGGTAAAAAGGTGTTCCAGTGCTGAAGGGGTTAAATCATGACCGCCACAAGTTCAAAGGTCAAACGGAGGTGAGATGAGTACTAAGGTCACGCGCAGCTGTACCGTCAATCCCAAACTTTACCTTTCAGTGTCAGTATTGCAGTGAAAGGCGAGGTGATGCTGGCACACTCACTACAGATTCACGCTACCCACGGTCCCCTGTGTAGCGGAGTGAGTCAGTGTGTATATCATAATAACGGTCTGCGCTTCACAAACAGGGGCAATATATCAGTAGTGGTTGTTGAGGTTGTGTTGTGGTGGTGGTGGTGATGAGATGTGATGGGGAGAATTAGACTATATCCACTTACAATCCTCTCTCTCTCTCTCTCTCTCTCTCTCTCTCTCTCTCTCTCTCTCTCTCTCTCTCTCTCTCTCTCTCTCTCTCTCTCTCTCTCTCTCTCTCTCTCTCTCTCTCTCTCTCTCTCTTCTTTCAGTTTCCACGTTGCTGAATTTTGCTCCGTGACTAAAATATGTGCAAGTCGACACACACACACACACACACACAGCCAATGACGAGACTAGAAAAAAAAAAAAAGGAAAAAGCAATTCGTTCAGTTTTGTGATGAGCAAATGACACCAATACACTACTTCCGGTTCGAGAGAGAGAGAGAGAGAGAGAGAGAGAGAGAGAGAGAGAGAGAGAGAGAGAGAGAGAGAGAGAGAGAGAGAGAGAGAGAGAGAGAGAGAGAGAGAGAGAGAGAGAGAGAGAGAGAGAGAGAGAGAGAGAGAGAGAGAGAGAGAGAGAGCAGAAGGGTTTTTTACCAGCATAGGGGAGACTACACAAGGGCGGGAAAAATGGATTAAAAAGATAACAGGATAAAGGAAAGCCTGGACAACAAACATGCCGCTCCCTAAAAGAGTCACATATATTGGAAGTAAAACGAGTGGCCGGCCATTTTTGTCTCTATTTAGATACTAGAGAAAATAAAAATAATAAATAAATAAATGTTTCTCTCCCCACTACAATACACAACACAAACAATACACGATAGATTTATACACCAAAGTTAACAATTATTCTTAATCTTT
>NC_059292.1:34769042-34794042 GCF_017591435.1 Portunus trituberculatus
CGAAGAAACACCCCATTACCATCCCACACTCAGACAGCATATTGTAACCTTCAGTCTAACATACAAGAGACAGCAGCGGTTTTACATGGAGAGATACATTACTAACAATTACACTCATTCACACAGTATTTCCTTAACCTTAAGTACTAACAATCTAGGTTTTCTATGCTCTCTCTCTCTCTCTCTCTCTCTCTCTCTCTCTCTCTCTCTCTCTCTCTCTCTCTCTCTCTCTCTCCACACCTAACAGATCCTCTCAATTTCCTGCCACTGAGACGAAGATGTAGAGTAAGTTATGCACCGAACCTGTCTCCCGCGGACCTGTAGCCATAAAGGTGGATTTCCCTGAGCAAACACTTCATATATCAGTTTTCAGTGCGGCATGATAGAGGGGCGGGCGGCAGTGACGGAGAGGCGAGGGGCAGTGATGGAAGGGACCCCGATATGTCTTATAGAAGGAAGCCATACAAGACTGAACTGAACATTTTTACTCCCTATACACGCTAATCTCTCTCTCTCTCTCTCTCTCTCTCTCTCTCTCTCTCTTGCTTCATTCCTCTCCCTTTCAACATTTTAGCTTTATTTACCCTCAGTTCGGTATCTTTTTCCTTTCCTTTCCTTCCCCCGGGTATCCTGCAGCCACCGTGGGAAGGGATAGGAAGGTGCGGTGGTGGCGAGGGAAAAGAAGGAGCTTAGGTTCTGGAGGAAAATTAGACTCCATAAAAGAAAAAAAAGGTGGATCAAGGTGAGGAAATAGTTTGTGATACCATTTGTTTTTTATTTCGTTAGTTTTTGTCTTTAGATCCAGCCAGAGCCGTGAGTCAGACTGAGAAAAGATGAGTATTGTGTTGGTCACGAGTCTTATTTTTTTTTCTACCTCCTCCTCCTCCTCCTGCATCTCCTTCTCCTTCTCTTTCTCCTTTTTCTCTTCCTCCTCTTCTTCCTTTTCCTTCTTCTTCTTCTTCTTCTTCTTCTTCTTCTTCTTCTTCTTCTTCCTCTTCCTCTTCCTCTTCCTCTTCCTCCTCCTCCTCCTCCTCCTCCTTCTCCTTCTCCTCCTCCTCCTCCTCCTCCTCCTCTTCCTCCTTTTCCTTCTCCTCCTGTTCCTTCTCCTCTTATCACTAATGTCGTATCACTACATCTTTCATCAACGCAGGCAAAGGTGCTACAAGATAAGCTCCTTCCAGTGCCAAGATTACTGACTTTGTGAATAGGAAATCTCATCAATAGAACGGAACTTTGACAGGCCGACTGATGCAAGTACAGTGCACAATATCATCACGAATATTCAGAAACCCTTTGCTCTTTCGCCACCATTATTTCCTAAGCACACAGAGTAGATTAGCAGGATTCTCAATAGTGCTTCTCCTGTTAATTATGTAGAAATCTGTCGCTTGAAAACATGAAAACACCATCAAATACTCGTATAACTTCAACTACAGCCTGTAAAAGTAATGGGGATGAATAATTGTGGATGTGTTTCAGAACATAAATCCTTCAAGTACCATGGCGCGTTTCCATAGTCATTCTATTTACTATTTGGTAACTTTCTACAGCTTCAGAAACTCATGTGGGGGATTAAAATAGTGAAGACTGTGGCCTTTAATCTTCTGACCTCCGTAGACCCTTCCTAATGTCGAAATAATGGTCTAATCGTACACAAATCTCAAGGGAAAAATGCGTCCCAGTGTTTAAGAGGTTAACCACGAAAGGCGCCACTAATATCAAAAAGAATGGTCGAGAATTTCATGTGTTTAAGTGTGTGTTGTTATATTTCCCGTGATTCAAATCGCTTAACGTTACTCAACTGAAGGAAGACTAGTGGCGATAGGTTAGGATAGGTTAGTGTTCTTCAGCGTTTTAAGATTTCATCAGGACGATTTCAAAGGTCAAAACAGGGATGGTCTTCAGATTCCCATGGGCGTTCCATATTTTCCAGTGACGACAGAAGGTCCCCACTAGAATATCAAGCTGAGAACCAAAATAAAAAAAAAAAAATTTCAGCGTGCACGACGAAACAAGAGAGAGAGAGAGAGAGAGAGAGAGAGAGACACTGACACCGACACCTCTCCAATGTAAAAATATGAGCAAAACAAGAGCGAGAACATGAGACACAGCAAAATGATTAACAAAGCAACACTTTTTTTTTTTCCTCCAATAACGACACAGAAACTTACTAAAATATAGAAAAAGAGATCCGGGAACATTAACTCGACAAAACAGAAGAGGCGGACACTGACACACACACACACACACACACACACACACACACACACAGAGAGAGAGAGAGAGAGAGACACACAGAGAGAGAGAGAGAGAGAGAGAGAGAGAGAGAGAGAGAGAGAGAGAGAGAGAGAGAGAGAGAGAGAGAGAGAGAGATAAAAGACCTCCAATAGACTAAAAACAACAGCGAGAAGGAAAAAATAAATAAATAATCAGCGGCAACACTTTTCACACTGCCAGACTCATTCAGCGTTAATGTCGCGAGGTTTGCCCGTCCTACTGCCGCGGGTCCCCTTTAATGAGCAGAGACTAATCAGGTAACTTTGGAGGAATCAGGTGTGTTTCCCCAACCTGCCGAGTCTGATATCACGGCCGACGTAACACAGGAACTCATGAGGAAATGCGACAGCTATTGACCGACGGAATTGCAGCGGTACACACACACACACACACACACACACACACACACACACACACACACACACACACACACACACACACACACACACACACACACACACAGGTGGTTAAGAGGTTCAGTAACATATGTTCCAACTATTTATTATTCTGTTATATGTTATTCCTCTCTCTCTCTCTCTCTCTCTCTCTCTCTCTCTCTCTCTCTCTCTCTCTCTCTTTCTTTCTCTCGGCCACTGTACCTCCTTAATCTCTGGCGACTGAAAATCAATATGGAAGAGACAACAGATGTGTCACCTGCAAAATATGAGAGAGAGAGAGAGAGAGAGAGAGAGAGAGAGAGAGAGAGAGAGAGAGAGAGAGAGAGAGAGAGAGAGAGAGAGAGAGAGAGAGAGAGAGAGAGAGAGAGAGAGAGAGAGAGAGAGAGAGAGAGAGAATCATCCCACAAGTCGCACAGATAGACATTTAGAGACACACAGTAATTTCGAACAATTAAGAACATATGTTGGAGGAGGAGGAGGAGGAGGAGGAGGAGGAGAAATATTATTATTATTATTATTATTATTATTATTATTATTATTATTATTATTATTATCGCCACAATTAGTATTATTATCATAAAAAATAACTACAATGAGAGAAGAAGAAGAAGAAGAAGAAGAAGAAGAAGAAGAAGAGAAGAAGAAGAAGAAGAAGAAGAAGAAGAAGAAGAAGAAGAAGAAGAAGAAGAAGAAGAAGAAGAAGAAGAAGAAGAAGAAGAAGAAGAAGAAGAAGAAGAAGAAGAAGAAGAAGAAGAAGAAGAAGAAGAAGAAGAAGAAGAAGAAGAAGAAAAGAAGAAGAAGAAGAAAAGAAGAAAAAAGAAGAAGAAGAAGAAGAAGAAGAAGAAGAAGAAGAAGAAGAAGAAGAAGAAGAAGAAGAAGAAGAAGAAGAAGAAGAAGAAGAAGAAGAAGAAGAAGAAGAAGAAGAAGAAGAAGAAGAAGAAGAAGAAGAAGAAGAAGAAGAAGAAGAAGAAGAAGAAGAAGAAGAAAGAAGAAGAAAGAAAGAAAGAAAGAAAAGAAAAGAAAGAAAAACAAAAAGAATAAAATACATTCTGAGACCATACTTGCGTCCTTTCAGTATTACCTTTCCTTCCCCTTGTTCCTCTTCTTTTCTTTCTCACCACCTCTTCCTCCTCCTCCTTAACGACTCTCCTCCCTCCTCCTGGTTCACTCTCACCGTCAGCTTACCCTCTCGACTCTCTTGTCCGTCTCTCCTCTTAACCCTCCATGTCTTCCCCTCTATTTGTCTCTTCTCCCTTGCCTTCCTCTTCTCTCACGTATTTCGCCCCTACACTTTTCCTTCACTCTCTCTCTCTCTCTCTCTCTCTCTCTCTCTCTCTCTCTCTCTCTCTCTCTCTCTCTCTCTCTCTCTCTTGTTTAGCACTAATTTCTCATATTTTCTTGTCTTTCCCTTTACGTTTATTATTGTGTGTGTTTGAATGTATGTCTGTCCGTCTGTCTGTCTGTCTGTCTGTCTGTCTGGCTAGCTGTCTGTCTCTGTATCTCTCTCTCTCTTTAGATTTATCATTCTCTCTCTCTCTCTCTCTCTCTCTCTCTCTCTCTCTCTCTCTCTCTCTCTCTCTCTCTTCCTTTCCCCTCCATCCCTCCCTTTCCCTCCCTCCCTCCCTCCCTCTCTATAGTACAATTAAGGAAAATTAATTCTCCCATAATAGGCTAAATATAATTATCAATGAGCCTCTCTAGTCTTTAATTGATTCACTGAACGATTAGCTGACTGTCTCAATGATGGACTGATTCACTTCGGCCTCATCCCTCTCACAATCATTTCTCTTCCGAACACTATTAATGTACAAAGTTAAAAGATAAATGAAGAAATGAAGAAAAAGATGGACCTAGTTAATCTCTGCTAGTACAAAATACGAACAATTTATAATTATTTTTTTTTTTATATATACCATGCGCTAAAGGGGATACTTTTTAGGGTACCTCCTATCTCAAAGCCCACCACCCGCTTGGAAACCGTTGCCCCGAGTGAGGAAACCCAACCTACACTCGGACCGTGGACAGGATTCGAACCCGTGCACTTGGAGACCCCTCGGACCCCAAAGCACTGTACCACGGCGGCCCCCTTTAAAACATTATAAATTTCACACAATCCTACATAGTTATTTCTTTTTTTTATGTAAATTAGAAAGCTTTTGTGCCTAATTTACATCTTCGTAAGGTCTAACGCAGGATCTTGTGTTTATAGTGATAGTGTGCGTTCTTCCTCTGTGTTCTTTTGTGCTGCAGACTCCGCCAGTTTAGTGTACCAGCCGAGGGACATAAATAAGGCTTCATTCTATCACTGACCTGTCCGCGCCAATAAATCCTCCGCTAACAGAGGAAGGGTAGGTAATGATGTTCCTTCCCGCCAAATTTCCCCTGAGTCTTGTAAATCCGAACATTTTTTGATGAGGCTGAGCGTGAGTGACGGCACCTCTACTCCACGCCACGCCACGCCACGCCACGCCACCATCAGTACCACCGTCACCACCACTAACGCCACTAGCACCACCACAAGCACAATTGATCAAACACCACCTTCTCCCCTACTACCACTACCATCACCACCATCATAAGCACCAACACTACTAACATCATCTTTATTGCTTCCTTAATAGTGCACCATTGTCACCACCTCGTTAGTACCACAAGGACAAACCACATCACCACCACCACAGCACCATATCACCACCAGCTCTATCATCACCACTCCTTCACAAAGCCTTCTGGTAAAATAAGAAGCTCAGTATAGCAAGATTAATTCCCTCTTATCTCATAACTAATTTGTTGACGGTCGTAATCTTACAGATGATGGCTCAGGGAGAGAGCATGATAGGGCATGGTGGAGTAATGTGAAAGTCTCTACGTTAAATAGGCTAAGAGTAAATTATAATAATGTTCTTCGCCGACTCGTTAACATCCCACCTTGGAGTAGTGCCTCAGAGATGTTTGTAACCCTAAGGATGAAAGGTTTCTACGAATTGAGGCGTAGTTGTTGCTACAGTCTTAGGAGCAGGATACTTGCAACGACCAACTCAGTGGTGCAACGTATCACCAACAGTGATGCCCGCTGGGTATCCCCTTTGTGGCAGTATATACAACATCCCAGGCAATAGTTATACTGACACTGTTGATGTAAAATGTATGTAGATTTTAGCCAAGGGCTCAAAGACAATTACTTGACATAGAGTGTATTAAGGCAGCGACCACCAAGGGGGAACAGCAGCGGGGGGGAGGAAGGTCAGCTAGGGCGGAAGGGGCGGCCTTTCCTGTGACGCGTCAGCACCCTTAAATTGGGATAGTTTTCGGAAACTCACCACACAATGGCATCCTAGATTTCGGGAAAAAAATGGGCGGAAGGGAAAAAAGAATCCTCTCAGCAGGTCACTTTTTTCCTGAACGGATGTGAAAAATGTTATCCAGTTATCGATCACAGAAGAGCCGAGGGGTCCTTATTGCGGTCCTAAGGGGGTCTTACAGTGGTCCTAATCTTAAGGGGGTCTCCACAGGGTTTTTCGAGGGTCTTTACGGGCGTCCTTAAAGGGGTGCTATGGAAGTTCTAAGGGGCCCTACGGGAATCCTTACCGAGTCTTAAAGGGAATCCGGATGACTCGTATGGGGCTCTGTGGCGGCCCTACAGGTGGCATCGAGCGTAAGGTAAAACACTACACTCATAAAGTCACCTTTTCTTTTCCAGTGCACGACAAACAAAGATTTCAAGATATTTTCCCTCTCAAGTCATCACATCTTTCCTCGAGGCGTTGAGCGACCCACGAGTGGCGACACTGGTTCAGGGCCGCTGGCAATGACCGTCAGGAAAGTGAAATGTGACTTGTTCGGACAGTAAATTTGAAACTTAGCAGTGATAACTGACTTTCCTCAGCACATAGCAAATCCTTAACCACTTTTCAATCTAATTTTCTCATTCAATAACATTTTTTTTTCATTCCTCATTTTCTTAGGAGACCAATGAAATGTATCAAATAATATATTCAATTATCTTACATAATTTTTTTTTTTTCATACCATGTGGGCTTTTCACTGGAATTGATGGACTAAAGGGGATACTTTTTAGGGTACCTCCTATCTCAAATTTGGCCCACCCGCTAGGAAACCGTTGCCCCGAGTGAGGAGGCCCAACCTACACTCGGACCGTGGACAGGATTCGAACCCGTGCGCTTGGAGACCCTCGGACCCTAAAGCACGCATGGTTCCACTGTACCACGGCGGCCACCAATTTGTTTCAATTACTTATTTTCCCCAGCACACAGCCAACTTTTGACCATTTTGTCTGGTTAATTTTGCCGATTAATCTTTTTCATGTCTCATTTTTCTAGAAAATTTATGAAATATATCAAACAATATTCCTCAATTTCCTCATAATCTTGTTATAAATACAATCTCAAATCACCAAATGGACGAGCGGCGGGCTTCCCTTTGTCCAGCGCTAAGGTGAGGTTCAAAAAGAAATGTTACTTAAGATCAGAAAATAATACAATTTTAAGCCTTATAGGTTATGGAGGGCACTGGTGCCGCTGCCCCACGCCAAGATACAACACATCGTGCACTGCGGCGGAAAATCCCTCTCGTTACTTTACTTAAAGATAACACTCACTTCTGTTTTCCAAGATAATACCGCTATACATTTCCACTTACGAACAGCCTCGCAATTCTCTTTTATTCCTCGCTTGGCATCGCTCCTTTACGAATCTCCACCAAAGACTTTAGGGATTAAATTCTCTACACGGTGGCCGGGGGGAGGCTGGTGGCGGGGGACTGGGGAGCCTTTCCTGTTGGTGAATCATTAGGGCGCGCCAGGTACAACCCACTCCACCTCAGCCCATCCCAGCGCACCCAGCCTGGCCACACCCGCCGGACACCAAGCGTCACATTATTTGGCCAATGGGGGCCTTGTTAGCCAGCAATTTTACGACTGGGGAGCCTGAGGAGAGAAGGTGGGCCGCGGAAAAAGGGAACATTCAAGTTTTATTTTTCTCTTTTCTTCCTTCTCTCCTTAATCATGAAAAAGAAAGCCTGGCACGACGATTAGCGGTGGTACTCTTATATCATTGTCCCAGGCTGTTACTGAGCAATGCGTGCCACACACCCAGCACTGGTGACGCAACACTCAGAAATAAGGAGGAAGGAAGGAGTGACGTAATGACTCTTGCAGAAGAATTTGAGTCTGATATAAAAAATGGATTGAACATTCGTGACTTCTCGATTTTGGGATAATCCTTTACTGACCGAACTCTTTAAGGGCGGGTGCCTTCAATGAGCCATGCTATGCTTAATGGTGCTTTTAATATTGTTGTTGCACTAGACCTTGTTACATAAACTTCCAAGAATAACCACAGATGAGTTCCAGCAGACACACACCTAAGGCAGTGAGGAATGAGGCAGGAGGGAAAGGCAAGGCCAGGCCAGGTCAGGGCCACGAGCAGCCTCATGGCACTCCGCCAACTCTTCTTCGCTTCAAAGGACTCCTCGCCCCTTGAAAAGATAACGAAATGAGGGCGACTCGCGCCACACAAAAACATCCCCAGATGCCTGAGTGTCCTCTTACGATCCACGTGCTTCATTATTTCACCTTCTCCCCTTCCTCTCTAAAGGGCGGTCCCGGAAGGCAGCCAGGTAGTACACGACACGCCCCGCCGCCCCTGCTCCCGCCGCCGCCCACACAAACCGTGTCTTGACTAGCGACATGGCGGAAAAGATTGTCTGTCATAATTAAATGAACCGCAAAGTTCAACAAAATGTGTTCCCTGCGAGCTTTTTCAAAAATCTCTCTCTCTCTCTCTCTCTCTCTCTCTCTCTCTCTCTCTCTCTCTCCGACACTGCAAAACTAATATCGCACAGTTATCGCAATATCTATCACGCATCCGAACACAGGAGAGAGGAGAGACAAACCCTGCAACACACCACCTCACTCCGTCCTTCCATCCACCAATACAGCAGCATCACCAGGCAACACAAAGGAGATGAGAGAGAGACAACACTTGCAACACACCTGGAGAATATCCCTTCCCTCACACCCAAGCATAAGAAACACAAGAAAGAGTCAGAGAGAGCGAAGATAAACACACACAAACATACAGACACAGACACACACACACACTTAATTTGAGACAGAGAGCTAGAAAAGGCGGAGATAGGAGGAGGTTCTAACAAGCAGGGAGACTAATATGGACACAGCACGCCATTACTATACTGCTGACTCCCGACCAACACGCAGGAGGAGGAGGAGGAGGAGGAGGCGAACCACCCTACTCACTCATCATCTCACCCTCCCCTTCAAGATCCCCACCAGGAGGCGCCCTCGTGACATCAGCGGCACCATCCATTACCTGAACACCTGGACACGCCCCTGTCACTTTCCCCACCCCCTGCCCCCTTCCCCATCCCCCCTCTGCCACTTCCAGCTGGGCCACGCGCCGCCGTCCCCAATGCGCCGTAATGAATGTGGCTGGAGGGTTGCTAATCTGATGACCGCCTTCCCTACAAACTGAGGACTTCCCGCCTTGGCTTGTTACGGGGCGCTTCTTCATGGAGAGGGTGGTGGTGGTGGTGGTGGTGGTGGTGGTGGTGGTAGCAGTAGTAGTAGTAGTTGTAGTTGTTGTTGTTGTTGTTGTTGTTGTTGTTGTTGTTGTTGTTGTTGTTGTTGTTGTTGTTGTTGTTGTTGTTGTTGTTGTTGTTGTTGGTTGTTGTTGTTGTTGTTGTTGTTGTTGTTGTGGTGGTGGTGGTGGTGGTGGTGGTGGTGGTGGTGGTGGTGGCGGTGGTGGTGGTGGCAGTGGTGGTGGTGGTGGTGGTGGTGGTGGGAATAGCAGTAGCTGATAAATCAATAGAGTGTTAATTTTTCCTATCTTTTTTTTTCCCCTGCCAACATTCTCTAAAGGAAATTTATGACTCTCTCTCTCTCTCTCTCTCTCTCTCTCTCTCTCTCTCTCTCTCTCTCTCTCTAGTATCACGATCATCAACACTATACCCCCCAATACCCCTACCACCACCACCACCACCACCACCACCACCACCACCACTCCTCTCCCCAACACACATAACTGCTTCATCCATCACCTGCGACCACAAGTTTCTCAGCAGCCTCCGCCCTGACCACGCAACACGCACCACACCGCCTCTTTCACCGCCTCGCCTTCCCTACCTACCCATCCGCCTCCATAATGCGCGCGGTTACTTAATACGGAAAATAAGTGGGCTAAGTTTGCAGTACTAAGTGAAGGAATCTATTCGCATATTTTCTTTCCCCGTTATTCCCCCAGCAGGAGCTTCTGGATTGCCTGAGGTGCTTGCTTCATGTGCATCAGATGATTGGCAGGCAGGTGCTGCATCAGAGAGCCTTATCGAACTGAGGGGAGGAGGGAGGGGTGTGGGAAGGGAGTGGGAGTGGGAAAGGGAGGGACAGGAAAGGCCGAGCGCTAAAGGAGGCCAAGAGATGCGAGGGAGGGAGGGAGAGTAGGGAGGGTAGAAGGGAGGTGAGGCGAGGTGAGAGGGAGGAGGGGAGAGAGACGTCGATAAGGGACAAGGGACAAGTAGGAGATGAGGTGGCGTCCTCTGATAAGACCAAGGAGAATATCGTCAAGAAAATGAAGGGCCGGATGCGTGCCGTGATAAACCAGGAACATGTGATAGGCGTAGCGCTCCCGGGCCCTGCAGCAACAGCAGGAGCAGGAGCAGCAGCAGCATGATGCGGAGAAAGAGGACGAGAACTAAGGTGTTGATGTTACACACCCGACAGTCTCGCCACTTGTTCTTCTCGCTTAATAAGGCAAGGAGGGCGCGAGCATCACCGTGCCTGGGCGGGGGCCGTGAGAGGCAAGTTGTGCTGCTACACAGCGTGCCTCCCTGAAGCTATTCGGTCCCTTGCAAATAGTTGGGATTGGTTAAGTTATACTAACTTGGTCTAATTCCCGTGAGTGGAGTTCCAGACTTACTTCAACTCCGTAAACTAGCCAGACACGCGCCCTTTGCCATTTCAGGCGTCTCTCACTTGCCTCAGGCGGCCTTCGGTGGTGGTAGTGCACGCGAGAGGCAGTCATGAGCAGTATCCATTCCCGCCAGCTGCTCACAGATTTGCTGCTCCTCACACAGCCTCGCCCCGCCACGCGGCACAAGCACTTCCTTCCCTTCGCCAGTTCTCCCGGCCACTGCTGTCCCAGATGATCCCACTTAGCACCCAAACGAAGTGTTGATTTCCCTTATATGCAGCAGCAGTCCACCACTGAGTCCTGCTTTCACTATAACCTCCCCGCACGCCCGACATGCACGAATACACAGACGGGGCCAGTCTGCCTCATCTGCATGTGAATATAAACACAAGATCACTATCTAGACAAGATTGCGAGGGACTTGTAACGAATAGGGGAGGAGTATTTCAGTGGGTCATAAAGCCCAAACGAGCGGCGCGGCGTGGTAGGAGAGGCCCGGCGGCCACCGACACGCAGCCATTAGTTTTCTCCGCCACGCGGCTCAACACAGTACACATTCGCGGCAATGTCTGGCAGCACCTAACGCACGAGACACTCCGCGCCGCGAGACAAAGGCTGGCAGACGCTCGTA
Source organism: Portunus trituberculatus (assembly GCF_017591435.1). Classification (NCBI taxonomy): domain Eukaryota; kingdom Metazoa; phylum Arthropoda; class Malacostraca; order Decapoda; family Portunidae; genus Portunus; species Portunus trituberculatus. The sequence goes on from NC_059292.1 coordinate 34,780,295, forward strand.
CCTGGCGCTTACATAACTCAAGCAGTGGCGGGACATGAGCGAAGGAAGAGGAAGAATGCAAAACGGGCAGGTGTGGAGTTAGATGTATACTGGGCTCAAATCAAAAAAACGCTCTGCTCTCTCACCACGATCCGTTTCAAATGCCACGGACATGATCAACCGGGTTTTCATGAGCGTTTCCCTTGTTAATATAAAAATCTTATTATTGTCACTAAAATCATAAAACCACCATTCAAAATGAAATCTTTTGAAAGTAATCGAGGTGCCGTGGAAGTGTTTCACAATATGGTCGTTAGAGTGGGAAGGGAGGAGTGGCACCTGTGGAGCACGTAGTGAGGCGCGAGGCGACAAGGCAATGACAGGCCAGAGTGGCCTCCAACACACATGGGAGCCCAGAGGCGTCTATGCAGTACATGACATCCACCAGTGAGGGACTGACAAGGTGCCACAAGAGTTATACAGTAAACACAACAATGACACACTGTTACATGCTACGCGTCCCCAAAACCTGGAATCACATTTTGAAACTACGGACGTACTTTGAAAATTTATGCTAAAATAAGAAATTAAATGAAAAAATAAAGAATAAAAAATGGAATGACTGGTAGCACGTGTTAATCGTCAGATGAGAAAAAAAAAGACAATTATGTGTTTCCATCCCTCAGGCTTATACCAGATTAGAGTTTTCTCAGAACATTACTCTCATTACATTAAATACATCCTTTTTTCAATAGTAGGTAGATCAGCGCATGTGCAAAAACCAAGTGACCGATTCTTCATATCATTCCCCTGACGCTCCGTATTCTCTTAAAGCTTAACATATACAAAGAATAGTTAAGGAATTGAGTTTATAATTAGATTCTACTCATCACATTTTTCAGCCAGACACCTGCCGCCTGACTCACCTGAAACACAACGCCGCTATAAATCAACATGAACGCGTGGTGTACGTGAATATATCTCTTTACTCTCACCTTGAACCCTTCCACCACAGTACACACACACACACACACACACACACACACACACACACACACGAGAGCGTTGCTAGACAGATACATGTTTACTGACCCTAAACATGAACGATGCGTCAAAACACGTGACTAAATGATGAAAAACGAATGAATTTACATTTCAAAACAAAAAATTAATCCACGAATAAGAAAAATAAAAAGACGATAAAGGGCAGAAAAATAATAGGTCTATATCACACGGCATGTAAAGAAGCAACACTAAACTTTCAACTTTGTATAAACGATCGAACCTCGCTCTCGCTCTCGCTCTCTCTCTCTCTCTCTCTCTCTCTCTCTCTCTCTCTCTCTCCGCACAGCTGCCCAGCTACACACGAGGAACACCAGGCCCTTCAGCATCCAATACACGCCCAGTCACTTCACTGCGGCAACCGGAACACGCAGACTTGAGGAGTAGGCAGCGATATTGTCTATAGGGAAAGGTAGAGAAACTGAGGGAGGAAGCGCTATATAGTACAAGCCGCCACTACTACTACTACTACTACTACTACTCTCTCTCTCTCTCTCTCTCTCTGGTAATGCATTGTACAGTGAGAGGCTAGACGTCCTAGGTAAAGGCGAAGAGAGAGAGAGAGAGAGAGAGAGAGAGAGAGAGAGAGAGAGAGAGAGAGAGAGAGAGAGAGAGAGAGAGAGAGAGAGAGAGAGAGAGAGAGAGAGAGGGTTTCGAGTTACTATAGCTGCTTCTTTCCCTCCGCTCCTCACACACTATATAGTACACGAACCGCGCCTTATAGGGGGGGAGAAAGTGTCTATACCTCACACACACACACACACACACACACACACACACACACACACACACACACACACACACACACACACACACACATTGGTGCTTGAAGTTGCGGTTCATGGAAATGTGGTGAGCGAGTCAGCAGAGCGAGGAAATGCAAGGAACAAGAGAGATTGACGAGAGAGAGAGAGAGAGAGAGAGAGAGAGAGAGAGAGAGAGAGAGAGAGAGAGAGAGAGAGAGAGAGAGAGAGAGAGAGAGAGAGAGAGAGAGAGAGAGAGAGAGAGAGAGAGAGAGAGAGAGAGAGAAGAAAGCCGTTTACAGAGACGAAGGAAGAAGTGAAGACATGAACAACACCGTGAGGGAGAGGAGAGAAAATACAGTTAAGGAGGAGGAGGAGGAGGAGGAGGAGGAGGAGGAGGAGGAGAAGGAGGAGGTTGAGGAGGAGGAGGAGGAGGTTGAGGAGGAGGAGGAGGAGGAGGAGGAGGAAACAACTATATGGAAGGGTTGGGGGAGGGGGAATTTTATGGGGGAAGTCGTGTGGGTAGTGAGGGTTGTGGGAGTCATAATTGGTTGTGGGGGGGGGTCGTGTGTCTTGATGGGGAGAGCTGGTGAACGTGAGGAGATCGGGGGGGAGTCGTAAGGGATCGTGCAGGAGTCGTAGTGGTCGTGGGGAGGTCGCAGGGAACGTGTGGAGGTCATGGAAGTCGTTGGTGGAGTTGTGAGGATTGTGTGAGAGTCGTATAGGATCATGAGGGTCGTGAAATTCATCCCACACGACCAGTAAGAGGGCGAGCGTTGGTAAGTCGTGCCATTCATCACTTCGCACCTCGACACCATCCTGACACAATCCAAGTACAATAAGTGGCTTGAGTCTAAGGTGGCGCTACTACCACGAGGAACCCCTGACTGACAGCAGAGGACAAGGCTTCACTGCACTAGGCCCAGTACACACACACACACACACACACACACACACACACACACACACACACACACACACACACACACACACACACACACACACACACACACACACACACTACAGAACTAAATGGTGGAAGACTTTTGCGCTCCATCTTCATTGCTTTCAAAAGGTTCTAGGTAAAGTTAAACGTTTATCTCCGGTTTCAGGGACAGATTTAATAAGATTTCTATATTACTAGGAATAGTCTTGAGAACGTAGCCAATAGATATAACAATGCATATAACAATGATAATAAACCACAACACAATAACAACAACAACGACTACTTTCACCGTTACCACCACCACTGTCACAACCCCTGTCGCCTCCAGTTCCACCATCATCATCATCAATACCGTCAACATCATCGCCTATCACTACCACGTCACTCAGCCCTCAGAACTTACAGCCGTTATTAATGCCTCCCGCCGGCGTGGCCTCTTCATTAAGGGGCGCCGCCCTGTGAAGCGAGTCACTGGAGCAGGGAACGCGACGCGATGCTCCCAGGCGTTAGCGATGCATGAGTGTCGATACGGCGGGATGGAAACGAAAAATACCTCCCACTGACCCTCAAATGTGGCACGGCACGAGGAATATATACCACGGCATGGCCGCCCGACGTTCCCAATGACGTGCAATATCCAGAGGCGCCTCGTGTTGTGTCGGGGCGTAGGGTGAGTGATGGGCGCTTGTCAACACGGTGTACAAACGTTCCCTTCTCTATATAGGGTGTTGTGAACGCCAGCTGTTGCCTCGGGGCCTCTTAAACTACCCAGCTTGAAACTCAGCACGCTACGCCACGCCACGCCATGCCGGGCTACCCCCTTCTCAACATCCTTACAGATTTTTAATTAACAACGCTTCTGAAGGGAATTTCAATACCGACAGTCTACACTTGCTGACTGTACACGAGCTCATGTTGAATTCAAACAAAATATGACTAGTGGAGAAAGTATTTCCCCCACTACTCTCTCTCTCTCTCTCTCTCTCTCTCTCTCTCTCTCTCTCTCTCTCTCTCTCTCTCTCTCTCATGCAATGATTTTCTTATCTTTATTCGTTATTTCATCCATCTTAATAGTTTTTTTTTTAACATTTTCGTTCCACGTTGCCCAAAATAAACCCATCCGAAGTCAGCAGCATTCCCTCATCCCCTCGTCTGTCTGGGTTGCTGAGGAGGCTGCATGAATCTTTAATCTCCCCTCTGCTTCCCCTCAGGCAGTAATGGGCGAGGCAGGGATGCCAATCGCCGCGCCAACACAAGGGCGAGGGAAAGGCAGTGATGGAAGGGCCGATGAATGCATTTCAGGCCACGCCGACTTCCTGACGACGACGATGACAACAACAACAACAACAACAACTAAGTATATACAGGAAGGATACGTTATAAATAGTTCACGTTTGTATCATCTAAAATAAACTAGTAGTAATAATAACAATGTAAAAATGAAACAATAATTCAGCCTTTATCCACAATTTTCTAGGTATTTTCTCTACGTATACCTCATAATAATCATTACCACCACCACCACTACCACCACCATCATCATTATGTCTTTATTCAATCAAGTAAAAGGGAGGATTAATGCGTGTCATGGTTTTTTTTTTTTGTGGTGAGTTTAAAGAGAACAGTAATGAGCATTCAGACCAAAAAGTGATGAACCAACATAACGATCACCACAGGACCTGCCAAGCCACACCACACACTGCACACCAAGACATCACACCACCAGAACACTCTCCACCTCCGATCCTGTCACTGCTAACACAACACACTTCACAATCCCGCTGTCTGCCATCCCCCCACGTCCCGGACCAGCGGCTCTTGCTATCACAGACCTGGTTATCACCTAATATAATGTACATATCTACTTCCAGCGGGTTTAACAATTCATAGCAACATCCTGAGAGTAAAAAGAATCCCCGCCGCCGTGGTGCCGTGGTGTGCTGCTACAATAAATACTGCACAAGATGACGGAGGCGGCTCATCTGTATTCACGAGCATGGCCACAAACCAGCGATAAATGTGACTTTTACGGAGACGCCCCCATGATGGAGAGCGGCCACATCACCAAAACGAGATTTTATGTATGCTTTTTTACTTAGCCCAGCGTTCGTTCCTTCCGGCGGCTTAGCTCACCAGCCCTGGGCCACGAACACCGCTACCAATGAACAACACGGCCGTATACAAACACTGATTCTATTCTGTAATCTGTGTAGAATAAGCCTCACTCCTCCCACTACACCCCTTTGTCCCACCTCCTTAATCACTCAAGCAACACAGAAGCCAAACGTTCATTCTTTCTCTATGACTTGTGTAATATTCAAAAACTACATTCATTCCACTACAGATTACTCCATCTCCTTCCCACACTTCCAGCCAGACACTCACACATTCACTCTTTCTCTATGACTTGTGTAGTATTCAACAACCACATTCATTCCACTACATCTTACTCCACCTCCTTCCCACACTTCCCTCAAACAACGTCCATACACACATTCATTCTTTCTCCACTTCGTATGTAGTAATATTAACTACCCCTCCATACTAAACCTCACACCTTCTTTATTCCCGCCCCTCTCAGGCAAACCGAACACAAAGGAAGACAAAGAACACCAAAGCTTGTGCAGATCTGTTGGTTCTGATCAGACTGTAATAAATGGCAGTATTCAATCTAAATAGGACAACAAGGCAAATGCTCCTCCCATCCGTCAAAGAGAAGGAACTAAACATGGAGGAAAGGAGATAATGGAAAGCAAAAAGGATAGGAAAATAAAATGAACGGAAAAGAAGAAAAGTAGAACAGGAAATAAACGGAAAAGGGATGCGAAAGAAAATTTGGGGGAAAAAGGAAGGAAATAACAAAAAAGGAAACTTAAAGGAGAGAAAAATGTGGCTAGGAAAAGAAGTGAGAGAGAGAGAGAGAGAGAGAGAGAGAGAGAGAGAGAGAGAGAGAGAGAGAGAGAGAGAGAGAGAGAGAGAGAGAGAGAGAGAGAGAGAGAGAGAGAGAGAGAGAGAGATTTTGGGAAGGTGAAGATCAAAACATAGGTAAACTAACAAGTATCTCGACACTCCAGATGCTCATCAAAACACTTAGCAAGAATATATAGAAAAAAAACCAGTATAATAAAGAAAAATATAAGAAAAAACAAAATGAGACAGGAAGTGGTGGTTGTAATGTTGTTTTTCGCTTCTTTGTGTTTGCTAGCGTCTAAAATTAACACATTCGGTATCATGACGCGTTTTCATATTCATTCTGCTTACTGTTTGGCGATTTTATACAGCTTCAGAAACTTATGTGGGGCATTCAAATAGTAAAGACTGTGACCATTAATCTTCTGACCTCCATAGACTCTTCCTAATGTCAATAAAATCGTCTAATCGCACCCAAAACTCAAGGTAAAACACGCATCCCAGTACTGAAGAAATTAAGAATGTATGAAAAGATTACTTTTTTTTCTCTCTCTTTTCTTGTTCAGAGTGGAGGATTAATGGAATAATAGCAGTCTTATGTTTCTTTTTCTTCTTTTTCTTTTTCCCTAGGGTTGTCTAGCACCAGCCGGAGCCTCCCCAATGCAAAGTGATAAAGATGAAGCTGAAACCAGACCTGAGGCGTAATGCACTTTGCCTCACACGCTTCCCCGCTAACAAGACGAGCCTGAGCCTGAGCCACTCTCATAACGACACCGCCCCTGCCAGTGACTCCCCGCACCCCCTAACCTCTCAACCCCGCTCCTGCCATCCCGACACTCCCCTTCCCAAGCTGGAATGACCCAAATAGCGTGGGCAGCGAGAGATTCCATGGTAAATATCCCCTGAATGACCATGACCTTGACCTCCGCTTGTGTGTGTGTGTGTGTGTGTGTGTGTGTGTGTGTGTGTGTGTGTGTGTGTGTGTGTGTGTGTGTGTGTGTGTGTGTGTGTGTTTCCAAATTTTGAAACATTTCTGCGCTACTCTTAAACTTCTTTCAAATGGCTCTAAATGAAGTTACAAGAATTTCAAGGGTGTTTTTTTTCTTTTTTTTTACGTTTCTATTCACATATTCACGAGATCTTTACAATATCAACAGGAGAAACACTCATAAGAACCCGGCTAATCATCTCTGTGGCCTTGGACATGAGTCGTGAAGAGAGAGCAAAGCGTTTCTGATTATGTCTCTATTAACCCAAAATTAACTTTTACCAGAGCACCGGGTGAGGCAACAGGCAAAGCGAAGGAACCAGCAAGGAAAGCAGTGAGGAAGGAGGTGACAATCCTGCATACAGAGGGCCAGGTAGTGACACGATAAGCTTCCTACACTTTCCCATTCCCCATAAAATCCCCAGGACTCAGCTTATCAACGGAACCTCATAACACACACACACACACACACACACACACACACACACGAGACAAGGGAGCTTAACAGGAAAACTTTGCACAGGTAACATCATTACTTGAATTACGGTGGGTGTGTCCCGGAGACTTTCACACGCGGAATTGCCTCCAGTGGGCGCCGCCGGAGGAAGGATGGTCTGGAGGCGTGCACTTGGCAGGACCCCCTTGGCCCGCCCCTTCTACGTGGTGTGCGATACGGTGCTTTGCGAAATTAGTTAGCAGAATTAGTTAGTGAAATTTGTGGTGAGTAATACGAGTCGCTGTGTAATGTGGAAGAGTTGTGGTTGTGGTCGTGATGGTGTTGTGGTGTTGAGGAATACCTGATCATCTGTACCGGGGAATTGCCGAGGTACGAATGCCGCTTTGCAATGTGGTGCAGTTTGTTGTGGTGTTCGTGGTGGATTAAGGTGGTGAATGATACCAGATTGTTTGTTTCACGGGATGGTTAAGATGAACCTCCTCGGTTTCTCATTTCGCTGGCCGGTGCATCGAAAAGTGTCGACGAATATTTCTTGTTATGATATTAAAAGATCTTGCCTCGTTATCTACTTAAATCACCACTATTATTACCATTGCTACTACTACTACTACTACTACTACTACTATAATTACTATCCTCATTCTCATCATTTTAATAACAGCAAACACAACGCCACACTCAGCATCACTCCTTCCCCTCAAGCGGCCTGGGCAAATTAAAACCGTGGCGCCACACCCTGCACATGAGAACCACACAACCTCACAGCACCTCACACCCACAAGGCAATCTCACACACCCACACCCACACCAACCCACACACCCAGCCAAGCGAGAGGGATTGATCCAGCCTGCCATGAACATTCCCGTCGGGGATGGTGGGTGTGCGTGTCAGGTGAGGCCGGAAGCTTCCCGCAGACTCCCAATGAAGCAATGCCTTACGTGGCCGCCGTACCTCAACTCACCTCACCTCCGCTCCCGGCCTCACCTCCACTGGAAACTCCTTCTATACTCGCTCACTCACTTCTCTGCAATTCAATTTTTCCGACCATAAATTGTCCCGGTGTGAGTAGGTTCAGCCAGTCTTGGATATTGGTACTGTTCTACGCAGGATACGATTTATAGCTCAGCTCGCCTCGCCGGTGTCCCTCAAGACGGTCAAGTGGTTCTGCTGAGGTTACTCGGTACACTAAACTATTTCTGTTTCTCATTCTGGTTTCTGTTCAGGAGATACCATTTGCATCTATCTCCTTTTTTTACCTTATTTTTTTTCTCGTTCTAAAAATTATGCAATATTATTTTCACCTTTCGTCGTGATCTCAGTCTTGTCTTGTTACACTCTTATTATTTTTCTTTGTGTTTTCATGAGGACTCATTTCAAAGGCAAGAGATTATCAGTAAGGTTTCTCTCTTCTTTTATCTCTCTCTCCACAAATATAGTTCTTTTCACTTCTGTCAGGGTCTAGGAAATGAGCTGCCGCAACCACGTGTTCTTAAACGTTTTGTATTGTCATGAAAGTTAAGTTCAAAGCCACAGAGATTGAATCTAGTATGTTTTTCCATGATATTCCCCTCTTTGATAGTGTGGCATGGTGCAGGATTCTTGTTAAATTCACTAAGGACAAGAAAACAAACCTGAGAACTCGAGTAATTTCCATTAGAATCAGTTAGTAGTGTGTAGGCGTGATGAAAAAATTCGTGGTTGAGGTTTTTGATTACCGGCATTGTCTCACTACAATTATAGCTACACGAATACACACACACACACACACACACACACACACACACACACACAATTTCAGGCAGCGAGTCAAGGAGTGACAGATTTATTACTATAATAGACAAGTCATTTATATCATAACGTTACCTGTCACTCATTCATTTATTAACTGAGGCGAAAGATTCTCTCTCTCTCTCTCTCTCTCTCTCTCTCTCTCTCTCTCTCTCTCTCTCTCTCTCTCTCTCTCTCTCTCCTTTCTCCGATATGCCATCAAAGAGAGAGAGGAATTCCGATGCATCTCAAAAGCTTCGCCTGTCGGCTTCTTCCTCTCCTCTCTTGGAATGCCAACTAATATGATTCTTTCCAGTTTTTCCAGACGTTATATACTAGACTCACTCTTTCCGACAAGGTCTCTCTCTCTCTCTCTCTCTCTCTCTCTCTCTCTCTCTCTCAGCCACTTGACATAGTAACAATATGAAATTTCTTATATGAACGGACTCTGGCATAAAACAACAAAAGATTAAGGAAAAAAGACTCACTTAGGTGCCAATCCACAATCAGTCTAGAGGCAAGGATTATGTAGAATGTGAAGATACGAGTACTCTTCAATACAGAAGCAGGCAAGAGTTCCGAAGTTCACTGCTAAAAAGAGATGAAAGATTGAGAATACTTTTTTTTTTTCATCCTGGCATTTGGTATATATATTTATTTATTTTAATCTTATTTATTTATTTTCTTTCTTTTTTTCATTTTATTTATTTTGTTTCATCTTATTTTATTTATTTTCACCCTTACAGTATTAATAACATGTATACATTCAGACATTCCTACACGCAGAATACTGATCAAACTCTTGCTTTATAGAGACATATTAGGAATGACAGAAGACACGAATCCTTGTCAATGAAGTCCTCTGAAATGAAACACTGATCTTACACCACACTGCTTCATAAAACTCAATAAGACACAGCAGCTTAGGGGCTTCATGGGTCAACTTGTTGCTCCACACACACAGACGGAAGTTAAGAACACGAAGCAATGTCGCCTGCAGCACCAATCTCTCAACTTGAAAAAAAACGTTAATAGTATTGTAATCACGAATCAGAACTTAGTACTAATTAATGCAGAAACGTGTTCGCCTGGTACTTTCAATAGGACTTACAGGTGTTTCTTGTTGAAGTGTTGTGTCAGAGTAAACTATAGAGATGGAGTTGTAATACGATCAGTTCCCTCTGTCACTATTAATTAATTACGTATTATACTTCACGGGTAATTTAGTGGTAGAAAACACACTCTCACTCTCTCTCTCTCTCTCTCTCTCTCTCTCTCTCTCTCTCTCTCTCTCTCTCTCTCTCTCTCTCTCTCTCTCTCTCTCTCTCTTTCAAACAAAAATAAACAAATTAACCTCTTCAATACTATGACGCGTTTCCATATTCATTTTGGTTACTATTTGATTATTATTTAGCTTCAGAAACATACGTGGGGCATTCAAATAGTGAAGACGCAGACTACTACTAATCTGACCTCCATAAACGCTTCCGAATGTCAATAAAATGGTCTAATCACATTCCAAACTCAAGGTAAAAAAAAATGCGTCTCAGTACTGAAGGGGTTAAAAGACAGATAGAACACAGACACAAACAACAGACATTAACACAAGTACAAAATAGAGACAGTCAAATACACCTCACAAAAAGACTCTCAGGACACAATTCAGTAAAAGCAGATGCGAGAGACACAGCGAAGGAAACGAGAGAAAGAAAAAAAGAAATAGGAAAATGAAGGAAAAGACCAAAGGAAACCATAATAATACAAAGGGATGGGGAAAGACACAGTAATAATGATGGAAGGAGAAAGAGTGAGAAAACAAATTGAGAAAGACGGAAACGGAGAAACGGACGGGGAGAGAGAAAAAAAAAGGACAAAAGAATGAAAGACACAGGATATGATCAAAAGGAGAGCAGGAAATAGATAAAAGTGGAGAGAGAGAGAGAGAGAGAGAGAGAGAGAGAGAGAGAGAGAGAGAGAGAGAGAGAGAGAGAGAGAGAGAGAGAGAGAGAGAGAGAGAGAGAGAGAGAGAGAGAGAGAGAGAGAGAGAGAGAGAGAGAGAGAGAGACGCTTGGGACAAATGAAAGTAAATAGATAAAAGGAAAACACAGGGGAAATTGAAATGGAAAGGAAACAAACGAGAGATAATGAAAGAAGAAGAAGACAATGATAGTGATGATGATGATGATGATGGAATTTTCTGAATACAACAGATAATGAACGAAAAAAAAACGACACACACACACACACACACACACACACACACACACACACACACACACACACACACACACACACACACATTGTTTTAATGTCCCCCCCCTGTACATTTTCAGTGTAATTTTTTACATTGCCAAAGTAATAAACCGTATATTATTATTATTATTATTATTATTATTATTATTATTATTACACACACACACACACACACACACACACACACACACACACACACACACACACACACACACACACACACACCACTACCACTACCACTACCACTACCACCACCACCACCACCACCACTGCAGACTGGCTCCGAAGCACACAGGAATAATAGAAAAAAAAAAAAAAAACATGAGGGTGTGACATGATAATATTTCCACCTTCACGATGTTTTTCCCATTAAAAAGATAACAACATCGAGCGAAAGAATCTCAATGGAAAGGTGACACGCTTCCTGGAGAGAAAAAAAATAATAATGATAATAATAATAATAATAATAATAATAATAATAATAATACCAGACAACTAAATAAAATGAAATAGCAAAACGGTTGAAATAAAAAGAATGTATATAAATTTGGAACTCATGGACCTCACGGCGACACTTGGAGAAAAATACAGAAATACATAATTAAATGAAGACGTAAGAAAAGCAAGAGGAGGAGGAGGAGGAGGAGGAGGAGGAGGAGGAGGAGGAGGAGGAGGAGGAGGAGGAGGAGGAGGAGGAGGAGGAGGAGGAGGAGAAAATCGTGTAAAAGAAAAATATCTTACTCTGATGGTCTTTAAAATTTCTTATTTTCTTTTTTCTTTCGTTCGTTCATTGTTTTATTTTACCCTTTTTTTTTTTTGCTTTCGTTTGCTTTATCCTTTGCTTTCCATTCTGCTCTCTCTCTCTCTCTCTCTCTCTCTCTCTCTCTCTCTCTCTCTCTCTCTCTCTCTCTCTGACGCCATCTCGCGTGCTAGCGCCCTCCCAGGTAGGTTCACGGAGGTAGGCGGCTAATGAAAGACCTCGCTCACACACACACACACACACACACACACACACACACACACACACACACACACACACACACACACACACACACACACACACACACACACACACACACACACACACACACACACACACACACACACACACACACACACACACACACACACACACTACACAGCACACACCACGAACCTACAGTATTCCTCACTCTCTCTCTCTCTCTCTCTCTCTCTCTCTCTCTCTCTCTCTCTCTCTCTCTCTCTCTCTCTCTCTCTCTCTCTCTCTCTCTCTCTCTCTCTCTCTCTCTCTCTCTCTTTTTATTTAAACTTTACAGCATCACGAAGTATACATAAAAAGTCACAATGCCACGTAGTACATAGAAATGGTTGGTATGTTCGTGTATTGTCTATGCATACTTGCGCTTGGCTTAAAGAACCACTTTTTCTCGTGGCTCTATTTAAAAGCCTGCTTTGCGCCAGTTTACACCAGCAGTGGCGTAGGGAGTGTCCCTCTCCACCTGTGAGCCGCCACTTTCACACGCTGTGTTGACATCTCACGCACTGAGGGCACTGTCGCGGTGAATATGTTCCAAAGGCGCGAGACTCTCGACACAAAGGTTCTCTGGTGTTGGCTGGCGCGTGACCTGGGCACCTTGACCTGCTCGAGGCTGGAGAGCACCGTTCTCGTGTCTCTCACAGCATCTCGAGGGGAGCCTCAGCCTTGCCAGGTGCGACACTTCTTGTATTTGTGTCTTGTGGAACACCACAAGCGCAGCAACATCCCGGCGGTGCTCCAGGGGGTCCAGCGGCGCTGCCTGTGTGGGTGGCTGGAGGTTGTCGTCCTCTTACAGCCGCAGAACACGCCGCTCCACCCTCTCGAGTCTCTGCAGGTGTGTGGCTGCGCTGGACATCCAAGTCAGTGCCCAGTACTCCAGGTAAGGCCTGACCTGTGCCTTGTAGAGTAGCTGTATCCCACGCTTGTCCAGGTGTAGAGCTACTCTACGCAGGGCAGAGACACGTAGGGAGGCTTGGTGGGCGACGTGTTTTAGGTGGCGGTCGAAGCGTAGCCCTCGGTCCAAGTCTACTCCAAGGATTCGTATGTGTTCCTGGAGTGGGAGGGTGACGGTGCCAAACGTTACTCTTCCTTCAACAACCTGTAAGGCTGCCAGGGACCGAGAGACCACCATTGATTGAGTCTTCTCAGGAGCAAATCGTACCTGCCAGCGCTCCCCCACTCTTGTATCATGCGCAGTTTCTGATTGACTTCAGCAACTGCTCGCTGGCTGTCTTGGCGGCGGTAGGAGCAGGAAAGAGTGCAGTCATCGGCGTACGCTGTGATTGCTGGCAGGCTCCTGAGAAGATCATCGATGTAGAGGTTCCAGAGAACCGGTCCCAGTACGGAGCCCTGAGGAACTGAGGCCTCCACCGGGAAGTCTCTGGACTGCTGCCCGTTTATGACGACATGGAGGGTACGACCTTGGAGGTAATCACCCAACAACATCAGAAGGGTTCCTGGATGCCTTTGGCACGGAGCTTTTCCAGCAAGCCCGCGTGCCACACCCGGTCAAAGGCACCCGCGATGTCTAGGGCAACGACAAGAGTGTCCAGGCCATTGTCCAGGGAGTCCTGCCAGTCCCTGGAGAGGAGCATAAGTAGATCTGACGTGGAGCGGCCAG
>NC_059292.1:34799042-34801542 GCF_017591435.1 Portunus trituberculatus
GTCTCCCGGTCGCTTGCTTCATCCCACCCCCTGCTCCCCACTTCACCCTGATTGCCCTTTCCGCCTGTATGACATCCAAAGTGGACCCAGCCGCCGGTAACCTTGAACTGAGTGAGTGAAATGGTGAAAACACTTTGGTCTTATCCAGTTCTAGCGGTGATGCGAGGCGCGGCGGCGAGGTGAGGTGAGGTGAAAGCTCCACGCGCTGGTGACCGAGTGTCGTATAACGGGTGCCATTATTGCTAACTAACATTTATGGGGTCATGTGTCTCAATGCCAGGCAATATCGGAGCAGGACGAGGAAGAGGAGGAAGAGGAGGAGGTAAGGCACGCCCGTGTATATATCAATCAACAGGGTTATTAAATTAGGCCCTGATGACAAGGCCAGATGATGCCCTGCCACGTCTCGAGGTCATCACCATGGTAGCGTGTCATCTCTCGTCACCCCGCCACTAAGTATACACCATTCTCCAATACAGTGAAAGGCAACGCCCTCAACAATAGCATAAGGAATAGTATAAACAAAGATACTCCCTCAAGAACTTTGCGAAGACGTGTTTTAAGATATTTCACGGTGTAAATTAGGGTTTTGATTGCCTTCTTAAGGAACTATACAACTTATCCTTCCTTGTACGTGAAAGGTTATAGTTGTTATGATTATCTTTTACCTTTCGTTAGGGACCGGCACGTCAGTATTTTGTTCGCTGCTTTTGTTGTCCTATGCAAAGGCACCACATCGCATAAAAAAAATAATGAATGAGAAAATAAAATAAAATACAAGTCTGAACCAATGCATAATTTAAGTAATATTTAAATGCATTCATAGCAAACACAACACAATAAAAAATAACATAAATATACAAACGCCACAATAACAACAAAAACACACTAATACCTGACCCTCCCTGCAGCAGACTGACTATAAGTAGGAAGAGAGAGAGAGAGAGAGAGAGAGAGAGAGAGAGAGAGAGAGAGAGAGAGAGAGAGAGAGAGAGAGAGAGAGAGAGAGAGAGAGAGAGAGAGAGAGAGAGAGAGAGAGAGAGAGAGAGAGAGAGAGAGAAGAAAGGAAAAAAAAAAAATTCAGGCATTTATTTTCAGAACCAACGCATGGGACTTACGTCATTTATAGCAAACAAAACATAAATAAAAACCTACAAATGGAGCAAAAAACAAAAAAAAACAATAATACCCAACCCTCATCCCAGTGACCACCAGGACTATAGAGTTTTTTATACTATAACATCCACGGTCGGCAATTAGGAGTCGCCCAGAATCTTCTCCTTACTGTGAAAGGGAGGAAGTTTAGTTGCTCCGTTCCTTCCTCAGTCGTGAAGTGGCGCGACTCCTCCTCCCCACTCCATCCTTAAAGTTTCATGGGTAACGTAAGATAAGATGAGATGAGATGAGTTGAGTTGAGTTGAGTTGAGTTGAGGTGAGGTAAGTTGAAGTGAGACTGGAGCATGTTAGGTTAGGTTTATTTTGGTTAGATTAGGTCAGATGAAGTGAGACGAGGTGAAATGCGGTCAAGTAAGGTAAGGCACGGTAGGGTAAGGTGAAATGAGGTAAAGTAGAGTAAGGTAAGGTAAGGTAAGGTAAGGTAAGGTAAGGTAAGGTAAGACAAGAGAAGACAAGCCAAGAGAAGACAAGAAAAGGCAAGGTAAGATAAGGTAAGGTAAGGTGAAATAACATTAAGTAGGATAAACTAAGGTGATGTAAGATAAGGCAAGGCAAGGCAAGGCAAGGCAAGGCAAGGCAAGGTAAGTTGATATGATATAAAGTAGGATAAAGTAAGACAATGTAAGATCAAATAAGATAAAGTGCGATAAGGTAAGGTAAGCCAAGGTAAAGCAAACTCAGGTAAGGAGACATAACACAAAGGTAAAGTAAAGAAACAAACGACAAAAACAAGGCACGTTAAGGCAAGGCAAGACTTATTACGAGAAGGTAAGACAAGGCAAGACAGTTCAAGGCAGAATCAAGCAAGGTACAAGAAAGACAAGAAAAACACAAGGCTGGGTTCGTGTGTAATAAAAATTCAAGTGTTTGAACCAATTGTGATGCAGAAAAATGTAGCCGCTTGAATGTGTCCATTAAGAGTTGTTATAAACTTGATTTATGCGTGACTGGGACAGAAAAGGCCCTTCCTCCTCCCCTCAGCCTTCCCTCCTCCTTCCCGACCCTCACCCTCCACTTCCCCTCCAAAAACCTGCAGCTCCTTGGAATAGTGGAGGAAACAAAGGCTGCTAGAGCCCCAAACCCCTCCATCTTCCCACTGTACACACACACACACACACACACACACACACACGCGCGCCCGGTAGCTCAGTTTTTAGAGCGCTGGCTTCACAAGCCAGAGGACCGGGGTTCAATTCCCCGGCCGGGTGGAGATATTTGGGTGTCTCCTTTCACGTGTAGCCCCTGTTTACCTATAAGCAGTGAGTAGGTACGGGATGTAAATCGAGGAGTTGTGACCTTGTTGTCCCGGTGTGTGGTGTGTGCC